>NC_088931.1:36350000-36435000 GCF_038396675.1 Hydra vulgaris | reverse complement strand
ACTTTGAACATATTATATTTTATAAACTATTAACATTTACTCTACTACACATGAAAATATACCTATCATAAACTATCAATTATAATTTGAAAATAAACTTGTATACTTTTTTTTACTACACACCACTATATTGGGTTGCAGATAAAAAGTAATAAAAAGATTTGGTTTACCAGATCTTTTTTATTACTTTAACTTTTTAATTTTTAATTACAACCATAGCATTTTCATAGTTTTTTTAAAGACTTCTTAAGTAAATAGAAAACTATAACGCGCCCTAACATTATGATTGTTACCAAGATTGCTTACATCTTCATGTAAGGCATCATATTGCATGCTTCTCAGTTTGCTTTGGTTATTTATATGAAAGCAAGACACTACTCTTCAATTTTAACATATGCATCAGCAGCATATTACTGAAATAGCTTCTTGCCATAAATTATGGAACAGAAAATTTATCTTATTGAGGGACCATAATTTAAAACTGAGATAATTTAACATGATTTCTAACCAATGTTTCATGTTCAGGGTTGCAAACCAATTATGCCATCTCTTGGAAAAAAAGTGAATAAACCGTAGGATCTAAATTAGCTTACATACTCAATATAACTTTTAAATGACCTTTTGGGTAAATAACTTCCCTGGAAGCAGGTGGAACACCATCATCTCCAACAAATATTCATAAATACTTCACAAATAAAACATTAAATTATGTAAACAAAGTTGATTGCTATGTTATTGTTTTTTAAAATTTACTGCTGCAAGTGGGTAAGAGATATGCAGTTGATAATGTTGGGGCAATATCTTGATCTGGCCTAAGATTACCTACACAATGGAAAAACTTGACCACATGTTTTAAAACATGGCAGCCTATTATACATAAGTTAAACCATATTATCAGTAAATAAAGCAATATAAAAACAGGCATTATAAATTCTAATATATTTAAAAAAATTGATATTGGAATTATGATTTATATAACATTCTGTTAATCTTATAAAGCTTGCGGAAATAGTGAAAATAAGCAAAACTATGTTCCATTAATGCAACATAAAAAATGTGTTTCATCAAATTTGCCTAAACATAATGTACTAATTTAGGTTTAAATTAATTTCTTCATGCCAAGCAGCGTTTCTTGCATTTTGACAATTAGTTTCAGCTTGCTTAGTTCTAATCATTTCAAGTATCAATTATTTTTAAGTTGATAGTATTTCTTTTAATAACGTATTTAAGCCTTTTACCATCCATTTCAATTTCACTATTATCAATAAACATATTAACAGTAGTATTACTACTTCGGTAACAAATAAACGCAAAAGAATCTTTAGAATTATGATCTTTTCTATAAAACTATTTACTATTATTTTAAGTGAACATAAGAATAAAATAAACTACTTTTATAAATTGCTGTTATTTAAATGAAAAGAAATGAAATAGAAATTTTTAATTATTAATTGTCTAAAATTGTGAAAACATATCTAAAAAGAGATAAATAATGCTCAAGTAAAAATCAACAAAAACCTGCAATCCTAATAACAAAGATATTATTTAGTAATAAAACAAAAACACCATGTTGAATTCTTATCTATGAAACAATTTTATTTAACTATTTAAAATTATTTAAAAAGAGCAAAAATATAAAAATCAAAATGCCTTATGTAAAGCAATACATTAAAAAAACAAAAAAATCAAATGCAATTACTTTAGAATATATATGATATATAAACCTCTACAGTTTAACTCATTAGTTTAACCACTGGTTTACCATTGAGGTCGAAAATTAAAAAACAAAAATTAAAATAATTTTATTATTAAACAATATTAAATAATAATTTTTAAAAGAAAAACCTATAACATTTTAATTGAAGATTTATTGAAATCCATAGCTTTTTATAAGTTTATATAGATATATATAAGTATATATAATTTACTAAATAAAAAATACCAACTGTTTATGATATGAACTTAAATTTAATATATAAAACAACATTGATTAGAATCAATTATTTTTAATGTAACAAAGAATACAGACTACAATACAAAACATTGTAAATAAAAATGAAGCAATGTCAGTCAGTAAATATTTATCTAAAGTAATAAAAAAGATGAAACCATTTAAGAACAAAATTAAAAATTTCTAGTAAATATATTTTCAGATACTTTAAAATGAAGGATAACGCAACATTATTTTGACAACTTTCAGCAGAATTTTTTTTACTTTGTCTATTCCTTATTATTTTTTCTAAGAAAGAATATACAAAAATATACGCTAATTTATGCATATAATCTTACATGTCCACAAATAAAAGTCTTATTTTATTCAACTTTTCATGTTTAATACATAAATAAAATTTTATTCTTATCAATCCTTCTACAAACTTTTACAAATCTTAACCCGTAGGTAATAAAATGAATTGAACTTACTAAAAAGGTCTTCAGCTCCTTCTAACTGCTCTATAAAATAAAGCAACACTTGCTTAAAATGTTCTAAAAAGACTAAAGACTAAACTGAAACACTTTACTAAAAAAGAAACATTGTACTAAAAAAACTATTTTTCCAGTCATTTTAGTTCTAACTTCTTCTAAAAAAAGGCTATAAAATTAGAAAAATAAGAACAACCAACAACAAACAAATAATTATTTAAATTTTTATTTTAGTTTTTAAACAATGAACAACATCGATTCTTGAACAACATCAATTTATCAGCTTTAGTTTGCTTGCAGACCTTGCTTGAAATACAGCGTGGAATAAAGAAACACGTTTTGAAAAGCCAAGAAACTACTTTAAAAATGAAAGTGAAATGACATTACTACTACTAATAAATTAGTGTATTAATATTTAGATTAAAATATTTCTATAAAAAACTTAATTATATAAATAGAATTAGTTTTTATATATTTCCATATATATAGAATAAATAGAAATATATTTTACTACCATTTTTTGAGTTCAAGTTGGCCAATTTTCACTTTAATTTTACAAATTGATATCTACAAATATCAATTTGTAAAATTTGCCAAATTAAAATGAAAAAATGCCAAGTTAAAGTGAAATTAATAGTAGTACGTTTAGTTGACCAATTTTCACTTTACTTTTTTTTTTATTTTTTATTTTTTACTATAACTAATAAAGTGAAAATTGCCAAAATAAAATGAAAAAATACCAAATTAAAGTAAAAATTGGTCAACTTAAACGCAAAAAAGGTGTAGTAAATATATTGTTATTTTCATTGTTATCTGTCCTTAGAACAAGCTATATAATTATTAAAAATTGTTGTATGTATGTATGCATGTATGTATGTATGTATGTATGTATGTATGTGTCTGTATGTATGTATGCATGTATGTATGTAAAAAAACCCTCATTGACTGAGGTTTTATTTTTAAAATTCTGATTCACTTCCAACAAGGCTGCAAGCAACCACTATTAAGGTGGGAGTTACTAGAAAAAAAAAGTAGACTTATAGAGCAAGGAAATGGTTGACAATAGGCTTAAAAAGTTTAAGGTGGTATGAGTCAGGAAAACATGAAGATAGGAGAGAGTTCCAAAGGGTTGAAGTGCAAGGAAAAAACCTAGATGAATAAAAGTTTTTGAAGCATGTAGGGACAGATACAGTAAAAGAATGAGACTTTGATGAATGACGAGTCAAGTGAGAATGAGTTTTAGTTGATGGAACTAGAGATAAAAGCTCCTTTGAGCAGCAGCCAAAGGAGCTTTTATCTCTAGTAGTATTTGTAGAAAAGTAGTATTTGTAGAAAAGAGAAACTTTACGACGATGGGAAAAAGGCTCAAGCTTAGCAGATAGATCAAGTCCAACTATGTTTACAATGCATTTTTAGACCTTTTCCAGCAGAAAAAGAACATCATTAGAGGAACCAGCCCAAATATGACAATCCAGGGACAAATAAGAGATTTGTAGAGGTTGAGAATGAAATCAGGAGAGATAATGGTGAGCACAATAAAGAGAAGCAACCTTAGCAGATAATTTATTTATATTAATTCATTGCTATGTACAGATATGAACCTCAAAAAAAAGTAAAAAAATTTATTGCTATAAAACATAAATTTCCTTCTTTCATTTCTTCGTTAATTTTGGCACATTTGATATCAGACCCGACTTTATTCAGTACAATTTTTTTTTTCTTTTTTATGCATGAGTTGAAAGAAAATTTTCATCATTTGGTCTTGTGCATTTAAACATTAGAAATAGACTAGAAATTGAGAAAGTAGAAAAATTGGTTTTCCTATTCAAACTATTTAATCAAAAAGCATTAGAATCAATGAATTCAATTGATTGAATTTTTGAAAATTTTATGAAGCTATAATAGTAGCAGTCTCTTTGTTGCCACTTGTTCGACTCTGAATGAATTTCGAGCCTTTTTTTGTTTTGTCTATTTTAAGGTGAGGTTTTTTCTTTGTTGTTTTTTTTTAGCCCCAACAGTCAATTTCAAGTGGGGAATGCAGCAGAATTACAACAGGAGCTCCTATTCCTCCAGGAGCAGATGCTGTTGTTCAAGTTGAAGATACAGAAGTTGTTGAAAAGACCAAGAAGGTAAAAAAAAATTTTTTAAATCAAAAGCAGAAAAGAAAGACTCATTCAAAGATATATAAAAGACATAAAAGCAAAAGCAATTTTAAATTCTCATTCTCCAAATCGTGTTGTTTCCTTGAAACAACACGATTTGGTTTATGCTCTAGTTGTATCCCTGTTTCATCCATGTTCCAAATACATTCTGGTTTGTCAAACAAGTTCTTATTTTGCATCAGTCCTTACAAAATTTTGAAATTTTTGCTCTGTCTATTTATTTATGTTGCACAGAAGTTGTAGGTTCTGGACAGTGACGACTCACACAACCATGTCTCTTTTTAAGTAGTTGCCACCACTTTTTACCAGGTTTATCATTAAAAAAAAATTTTTTTTTTTTTTGCCAACTTAGCAGCATAATCAATAAATGTTTTTTTGCTAAAACCGATTCCCATTTGGGTACAATTACCAGCATAATGAATAAGTTTTTTTTTTAAGATCACCTAAAATTGGCTTTTTGCCTGGTTTTGCTCCTATTTCAGAATTTCCATAGATCATGGTCTCTATGGTTTGTAACCCCCTCACACTGAGGGGGATTAAAACTTTATATGGTCATAATTTTTGAATGCTTAGAGATAGTACTTTGAAACTTAAAACATATTGATGATTATAAGTCTAAATGAGAATAGTACAAAAAGTATTTTATCAACTTGTTACCCCTCACGAATAGGGGAGGGGGAAGGGGGAGGGTGAAGTCAAGACTTTTTTGTTTCCAGCCTACAATCACTGTAATTTTTTGCAAACGCCAAGTAATTGTTCAGCTTTAATGCAAATAAAAATGTAAGCAAAATTGCTCAATTTTTTTTTTTACATAAGGCTGAGCAATAACTGAGCAGAAGCAATTGCCTATTTTTATTCACCTGGTCAAATTTCTCACCAAAACCGGCGAATCCAAGCAAGTTTCGAGTAAAAAGCTTATTATTCCTACTAAGTTCTGACTAAAACTTGCTAATACGGCTAATGGCTGAATAAAAACCTGAGTATTCCTACATGTTCTGATTAAAACCAACTTATACTACTAGGTTCCTTGTGAGTACTCTACAGGAACTTAGTAAGTTTTAATAACACGACTTACTAGGTACTTAATAGGATTACTTGGGTTTTTTTTCTCGGGTTTGAATCATCTCATGATTCTATGGCAAGCGCACTACCAATATCTAAAGAAAAGTATAAAATTTTCAAAATCCTTTTTAAATTATCAAACAACTTATTTAATCTTTAATTATCAACTATAAAACAAAATAAAATTCATTTTTTATCAATCAACTTATTTAAACAAATACCTGATACCAAATACCTTAAGTATTAGTAATACTAACTTCTGACGAGTAGTTGCAAGGAATTTAGTAGTGCAAGCAGGTTTTAATTGGAACTTAGTAGGAATACTCAGGTTTTTACTCTAATTTTTACGCTATGGACAGAATTTAACATAAAATTGGCAATACATGCAGTTTTAAGTGGTATGTCTCACAGAAAAGCAAGTACAACTTATAAAGTTTAACGATTGAATCTGCATCAGAATCATCATCATAGTAAAACTATATAAAAGATCTATACCATATATAGCACTATCACTACCTCATAAAATAAATTCCATAGTTTTATGTAATTATCATAATTATTCTCAATTATTTTTTATAATGACTCACACCTTTTTTGATATTTTAATAAATATATGATAAAGTTAGTTGTAGGACAATTTAACTGTTTATTTGCTTGAATATTGGTTTTGATCAATCATTAATTTCAATTTTTCATATTGGGTTTTTATATCATACAGCATTAATAATAAGTTGAACAGCTCTTTCCCTTTCTTTTGAGGTCAAAATACCTTCATTTAATTGATTTGTCTGTGATTCTAAAAAAAAATTATTTGAAACTAATTCCATAATATAAAAAACACAACAGTAAAATAAGACTAGATTTTAACTAACTTTTAAAAATGTTCAATTCTGTGCTCTAAAAAAAAAATATAAGTGTGTGTCTTTATGCTTATTGCTAATTGAAAAATATGTATGAGAGTTTTGCAGTTGAATAAGAAAATTCCTTAATAACTTTTACTTACTGTTTTATTTTGTTAATTTATTAACAAAATTGCTAAACTTTAGTTGCATTAAGTTGAGAAAAGACTGGTGTCACATTTTGATTTATAGTTTGCCAATTTGGAGCGGGTTTTTCTTTTGCCACATCTTTTAAAAAAATATGCTGAAAAAACAAAACTATAAGTGTACTGTACTACATGTTTCAATCTGTTTTGGCTGTCAATTTCCTTGTATTAAATTTTTTTTTGTTCCACCAACAAATAAAATTCATTGAAAATTGACACAATGATGATGACTAAGCTTTAGTTTAAAGATTAAGAATATAACTTTTAGTCTGAATCACATCATAGGTCTGAATTATTATTGTGTAAAAGTTAGGGTATATAATAAATTTTATAAAAGTATATTTATTTCATAAATATATTTGCATTTAATATATTTATTAAATACCCTAGCTGAGTTGTCTACCACTTTGAATAGTTAAATAAATAATTTTTAAAATTAACAAATACAATTTTCATGTAAAAAATTATTATTCATTTTTTTCCTAAGCGCTGCACAAGATTTCCTAAAAAATAAAAAATAAATAAAATGCTGAATTTTCCTTAATAAATAGACAAAAAAATTAAATACTTTTGGAAACAAAAATACTTATAGATTTGTGTTTGTCAAACTGTTATTTTTTACATGAAAACAACTTAAACGCATTAGAAGATGCTAGTCCTATAGGTTTATCATTAATGGTAGTAATGGCAGAGAGCTTTCTGCAACATTATGAAGAAAAAGCGTTAATACAGGTCGAATATCTTACACCACCAATATATGTAAAATCATTTAAAAGGTATGTTTACGATATCCATTCCCATTTTAATAATGAGGCAGAATCAGAAGGTTTTCTCGAGTTATTAAATAATCAACACACAAATATCAAATATACAGTTGAAAAAGAAAGCGATTCACACACAATAAATTGTCTTGATCACTCAATAACAAATAACAAATTCATAACATCATTTTTATATCTATCGCAAAGATAAAATAACAAATGTGCAAATAAAGCCGCATTCTTGTCACGATCCACAAATAATTTCTGGTGTATTTAAAGGTTTTATCCAAAGAACTTTTGCATTATGCAGTAAAGAACATATAAATCATGAACTAAAGTTTCTTACAGAAATGTTCATAGAAAATAGTTATAATAAAAAAATACTTCAAAACATTTGTCAAAAAAATAAAAAACAATAAGCAAAATAATCAACAAAATAACAACAATAACATCAAAAAACTATAATTTTAATTATATTTCTCTGTTATGGGTACCAAAATTAAGTATTCAAATAGAGAAGATATTTAAATACGCAGGCTATACTCCAGTTTTTAAATCACCAAACAATTTTCAACAATTAATAGCTTCCCAATAACTCTTATCCTGGAGTCTACAAACTGGAGTGTTCGTATGGAAAATTCTATGTAGGTAAAACAAAACCCAAGGTTTCAACACGCATTTGCCAACATCAAAAATATACTTTTGAGGCAAAATGGAAAAATTTGGCCGTGGCGGGGCACTCCAGAAATTGCCATGGTGCCTTTGGCTGGAATAAAAATAGCACAGTTAAAGTAGAAGCAGACTATTTTAGGAGAAAAGTGGGAGAGTCTTTGGAAATACAGTATCACCAGTATTCTCCAAATAAAGGTTGTTTGAATGAAGGTGACAGTGATTACATCATACCGTCGTTTTGGAAACCTTATTTTTCTTATTTAAGACACAAGAAAACATTACATGAAAGCTTAATTACTTGTTTGTTTTTTTAACGGTTTTTTTATTTTATCAAAATAATGAGGGTATATATAACCCCTAGTAATATTGTATTTTAATATAAAGAATTTTATAAGGATAAATTTATATACTATAACACATGTTTTAACTTAATTTAATACAAAAAAACTGTTAAAAAGTTAACAAACATAACACAAAATTATGTAACATCAAATAAAAAGATTTAACAAGAAAAATACAACTATCCATCTATTTTTTTGATCTAAAGTTATTAAAGTAAGAAAACAATACGAAAAACGGATAATGGATGATGAAAATACAATAACTAAATGTAAAAAAGAAATAAATAATGACCCAAACACAAGACAGTTTACCTTTGGTCTCATGGTCATGCAAAGCTCTGTCCTGTAATTATTTTGTGGAAAACTTTAAAACATTTAGTGACACATAGTATGTTGTTTGCGATCAGCATAGTTTTTAATTAGTAATTAATTTTAATATGTTTACACAGTTTTTGATATGAATAAATTATAGATTGAATTCGTAAGAACGAAAATTAAGCGGAAGTTTGTTTGATGACAATATAGAAAAATATGATAAATTTCTCGTTGTATTTATTGCGAGAAAACTACATAACCTTATTTTTATTCTTTGATGCAATTCTTTCTTTTAATTTTTATAATATATATACTAGATGTAATAACATTGTATTACTTAATTAAAGTATAGGCAAAGTGTCATTAAATTGAAGATAAATAATAAACAGACATTAACATTTTAACTTTTAATTTAAAAAAGGACTGTGAACTACTGTCAACAAAATAATACTTTCTTAAATTTAAATAAGTTATAAAATTATATATCATTTGTACTATAAAATTGATAACTGATTATTTATTGTTCTGTTCTTTTATAGCGTTTATGCAAAAAGTTTGATTAATTCATATGAATTAATCAAATGAGCCCAAAAATATTCAGTTAAGCCAGAGCAAAATTGAATAAATCTGGGTTCTGACATTCTTTATTAAAGATAAATATTTCGATGGTTTCTTCTATAGGCCAAGTAATTTTATTAATATGACTGCTTTTGATTTAGTTATAATTATGTTAAATTATATAAATTTGTTTTAATTATGGCAGATTTGACTTTTACAACTGAATCTGGGAATTTATGTGCAATAGATACACAGATTGTGCTTGGTAAAACCACTAAAAGATATTTGGTAATAATTCCGATTACTTTCTTAAAAACAAAATGAAACTTATACCGGTGAACCATTATAAATTTGTTTTCAAAAAAGCAAATTATAATAAAAATTCTTAATTTATTTCAAATATTGACTGTTTACAATTGTACAAAAATAATCCAGTTCAAGATAGGTATAATGAACTGATGTATTACCTCAGCATTGCAAGAAATTTATTTATTCTCACTGTCAATGTTTCTCAAATTAGAGGTATGGAAACTTCTTGAATAAATAAAAAACTTAATTTCTCTTTCCACTAATCTCTGATTAGTGAAAAGAGAAATTAAGGATTGAAGAAGCGATCTTTCACCTTGGTAAAATGGTTGAGTAAAGGATAATCCTCGTTAATGCAAAAGTATTTCAAAGCCAAAAAATATCACAGAGATTAAATATTTCTAAAGCTTACAAGAAGAAAATTGAGATTTAAAAGATTTAGATTTTAAGCCTGCCGGCACGCCAGCAAACCCAAGTTAACAGCAGCAATGAATGAAAAATAGCTGAGGTGACCCAACAGTTGTCTGATATTAATATAGATAAGTGAGATTAGAACAAAGTAGTCTTTCTAAATTTGTTAATTTCACAGCTTAGAGAATAGTTCTTAAATAGAGAACCGCTTTTTTTTTTTACAAGATAGAGCTCTCTGGTACTTGTTGTCTGTTAATGCTTTTTTGGAATGGTGAAATATTCCTCTGGTTGATTGGCCAGGTAATAAACTAGATATGAACCTTTTTAAAATGGTGTAGGAGCTTATGAAAAGTGTAATGACAAAAAATGTGACTCAACATTAACATTTGATTGCATAAATTACAATTTTTCAAGAGTTAATATTTATTAAATCATGAAAAATACCTTAAAACATATTTTCAATAGATTTTAAAGATTTCTGCAACAAATATGAACTTAAAATTCATTTTTTATGGTTTGTATAACATAATTAAAAAACTCTTATTTAGAAAAGCCACTAAAAAGTTATGGCACAAAAATTGTTGTTTTGTCTCAGTGTGATTTGATTATTATTATTTTCATTTTAGGTGCCCCAAGCAGATTAAACAGAACACCGTGGAAGAGGATTTAACTAGGAAGTTCACGTCTCCCTACTTACCAATGCACAGTGGTCAGGAATAACTTAAAATTAGATCATAATTAATTTTTTTGAGAATATTTATTCAAAATTGCTGAGAATTTGCTCTATATAGAGTATGGCTTTTGTTTTTAACATCTTAAAACTTTTCTCTCAATTAAGAAACATTAAAAATTTAAAATAGCACCAAATTTAATATAAGGCTTTGCCTTAAAAAACAAAGTCTTAAAAAAATTTACATTATACATTATACGATCCTTTAAAAACTCCTAGAAGATACAAAAGTCTAGACAAAACCCCAAACTTTTGTTGTGTTATACACTCATTAGAGTGTGAGAACAAAAATACTTCAAAAATCAACCCTAGACATCACCCGCCTAAATGTAGGGGGATTTTTTTTGCGCAAAAATTTTTTTAAAATAAGACTACAATTTATAAATAGATGATCTATATTACAAATTTTATTAAAAAAAAATCATTCAGCATGTTAAAATTTATTATCATATAAATTTTTATACACTGCAAATTTTTTTAGGATTCTATAATATAAGGAATAAATGACTTATGAATTTATATGAAAAAACTTTCAATAAAGTATAATAATAATAATAATAATAATAATAATATATATATAATAGAAAAATTAAACTAATAAAAATAAAATTCTTTTTTTAAAGAAAAATACCTATAAAGTTATGCTATATTATTTAAAAAGAAGAACAAACTAAAACAAAATTTTAGTTTTTTTACTTTATTTATTTTGAATGTGATCTCTATACCGTTCCGCAATATTTTGAATGCAATCTCTATACCATTCCACAATATTTTGAACGCGATCTCTATACCATTCTGCAATATTAAGATAAAAAGATTTTTACATTACAACAGCATTTCATGGAAAGAAAAAAAGAAAATTAAAGTAAAAAACAAAACAAAAACAAGTATTATTTAATTAAGTAATTTTATTAAAATTTTTTACAACCAACAACTAATAAATCTTTACTTTAACTGCGTTTAAAGGCAGTTTACCATAAAAAAACACTATACTGCAACCAGGGACGTGATGAATAAAGGGTAACATATTGACAGAATACGTCCCTGTTCCCACCCTGCACAATGGGATGTGCAACCCTGCACAGTGGATGGCCAAAATTGAAATTTTTTATAATTTTTTTATATTGTGGAAAGCTATAGAAGATTTGATTACGACTTTATCCTGGAAATCATCAAGCACTTTAGTCACTCTAATACCGTCACAAAAAATTCTCAAAAGGCTTTAGAGTATATTTCTTCAGTAGTAAGTATTCGTGAATGTAATACCTTATAGAGTTTTGTATATCAGATATAAAGAAAAGTGGGAAAAAATACATAAGTTTAATGCTAGATTTGAAAACCAGTAAAAAATTGTTACAGTCCAGCTTTCCCAATCAAAAAATATACCAATTTATCAAATAAGAAAAAAAGCAGGACGTTCATTAAAAGAACTTTCTGAATTGAGCAACAGAAGTAAATGACAAATAGCTGATGATGTAGTTGACCCTAAAACAGATTCAATTGAACGAGTTTTACTTGCAGCAAAAAGAACAGCATATAATAATCAAAACTATATGATGGTTAAGCTTCTTAAAAATGTTATAGAACATCAAACTGAAGCAATTCAAATATTACACAGATTAAATAACAATGATATGTTGTCAGATGATAAAGGGTTTAGATATGTAATAACACAAAAAGTTCTTACCATGATACACATGACAGCATCTCCTAGATTTCCAAGCTATAGGAATATTAAAAAAATATAAGACATATGCTGTCCACCAAAAGATTTAATAACTACAACAAAAAAGTTTATCAAAGTAGAATTAAAGACTCTAATGAAGAACACAGCCAAAAGATTAGTTGGTTTGAATCAAGCAACTATTTTGAAGCATTTGGAAAAGAGCAATAAAGGTTGTGAAGATTTAATATCATTGAGTTCATGTGGACTAGATGGAACTTCTGGAAACGCTAAATATCATCAGAGAATGGATTGCCTCGATAATAGTGATTCAGATTTAATAACAGTAGCAACAACACTATTGAAGCTAACATTAACATAAAAAGCCAAAGGAGGACATTTTAAATATTAAATTTGTGTTAAAAATAAAAAAAAGTAATTAAATTCAATTTCCTGATTTTTTTAGTTGAAAAAAACCCTGAAAAGTTTGATTAAAATTACCATCTCGATTAAACTTTTGTGCATAGCTGCATATTATTGTTTTTTATTGTATCAAATTAAGATACAAAGTCTATTGTTTGTTTAAGAGTGATCAATATAATGTAAATTGTTTACAAAATAAATCAGTATTAATATCCCAGCAAGCAAACGATGTCGTGTCAACGTCTAAGCAAGGTTGAAGTTTAAACGTCAGATTTTTCAACATAGCTTCCTTGTTGTTCTACAGTTGATAAAGTAACATTAAAAAAAAATTGACGCCGTTTCAATGTCTTAGTGTTGTAGAAATTTTAATGTCGGAATTTTCAACATCAGTTCCACGTTGATTTATAGTTGATAAACTTACGTTGATTATTGAACGTTAAATCAACGTTCTTTTTACTTTCTTTTTGATATCGAGGCAGATTATTATAAGGTTTTTAAAAAATAAAAATGTCTAATCGCCAAGCAGAATGTGCTTTTTTTAAACTAGGCTGAGTGAATAAAAAAAAACAATTGCTTTTATTCAGTGTTTTTGGAGTAATTGTTCAGCTTTACGTGAATAAAATTTTAGCAAACTCACTTAACCTTTTATTCACCTAAAGCAATTTACTCCAAAAATGCTAAGTAATTGATCAGCTTTACATGAATAAAAGTTTGAATGAAATTCATGCAAATTCAGTTTTTATTCATGTAAACCTGACCAATTACTAAGTAAAAGCAAATGTTTTTTTTTTATTTACCCGGCCTATTGTATTTTATTTAAAAGTGTTAATATTTACTAATTATTCATAAATATATATATATATATATATATATACTATTTCATATTTAAAGTATAATAATTATAAATTTAAATATTGAATATAAAATATATTTATAATATCTAAAATAGCAATTTACAAGTTATCTAAAGTATACTTTTGATTTATGGATAACAATTAATTAAAGTTTTTTTGGTTTAAAATTTCATTTTTTATTCTGCTTGCAGAATGTTGTAATGCCTCAATGCAGTTTTAATATTATTAGTGAAGATTATTGAAAAGAATCCATGTTTTTTTATGTAACATTGTTTTACAAAGCTTCAATTACAAACCTACATACTTTTTGCTTATAATTAAAGCTATAAACGCTATTAAAAAAAATAAAATTAGTAAAAAGAGAACTCGAATTTATATTGATATTTAGATATGAAATATATATTGTCGAATATTGCTCATATTGTCATGCTTTTTTGGTTTAATATTTGTTTTGTCCTGTATTATTATTATTAGTATATATATATATATATATATATATATATATATATATATATATATATATATATATATATATATATATATATATATATATATATATTTCCCTTATAGTTTGTTTAATGTTGGTCTGACATTTTAAAAGTTGTTTATACTTTTAAAACTGTATACCTATTTGTGGATGTATGCATTTCTATGTGAGTGTATGTAAACGCGAATGCGTATTTCTGTATGCAAATGTATATGTATGCGTGTATACATGTCTGTGTATGCATATTTATACATCTGTATTTATGTATATGTGTGCGTGCATGTAACAATATAAAAATTTTTTTTATTTCTTTATATTTGTTATGGTTTTTTTTTCAGTTTTGATTTTTTGATAGTATTCCTTTATTTAATGTAAAATAGTTTCTTTTCTTAAATATTTTTTCTTATTGTTATTTCTATTATATATTGCTATCATTGGAATTATTGTTTTTAATTTTATTATTATTTTATTTTTCTATTTTCTTGTTTTCTATTTAAAAAATTGTTTTATGTCATTTTTAGTTGTTATATTTTATCAGTTTTTTAACTGTTTGTAAGTGAGTAACATTTATATGTATCTATAGTAATTATTTAAAGAAGTAAATTATTATTATTTTTATCATTATTATTTTTTTTGTTATTGTTGTTATCATTATTATCAGTATTTTTTTTTTGTTTTTCTATGTTGTGATTCTTGTGTTTATTTTTGTAAATATTGTTTTTATCAGGGACAATGAGTTCCAAAATGAACTGCGGGTTTGAATGTCACAAAAAGATTACTTCTTAATTTTTTGGAACCAGGAGCTTTAAAAATATAAAAAACGTTATGGACTACTATTATTAAAAAATTAAGACTTTTAGTTTAGAGGAATAATCAATTTTTGAACATGGAGTCCTTATACCGGAGTCTGTATACCGGCGGCAAGGACTTCAGAACTTGGACTTAAAAACAATATGTTTTAAGTCATAAAATTTCGTGAATTTTTATCATTTAGCAGATTTTAAGTAAATCAACATAATCAGAGCTTCTGGACACTAAAGACCAGGAAAAAATAGAGATATAAAGCCACAGCCTTTTTGGGACTCTGCACACCTAATTTTTATTATTATAACATTTATTATTTTATTCATTTCCATTAGGTGTATACTCAATTGTAGTAATCAGGGATGCGGAGTCCCAAAAAGGATTCCAGATTTGAAAGTCACAAAAAGATTACTTTATTCTAGTTTTTGGTATCCAGGAGCTCTGAAAATATAAATAAGTTTATGTACTACTAATAGGAAAAAAATTAAGAGTTTTAGGTTATTGGAACAATCGTTTTTTAAGCCCGGAGTCCTTAGGTATAATGGCGGCAAGGACTCCGGGACTCCAGGACTCCGGGCTTAAAAACAATAAGTTTCAAGTCATTAAATTTCATGAATTTTTTTATTATAGCAGATAATAAGTCAACAAACATGTTTAGAGCTTCTGGACACTACAGACTTGGAAAAAGTAGAGATATAAAGCTGGAGTCCTTTTGGGACTCCGCATCCCTGGTAGTAATATTACTATTTGTAAACAGCTTTGAAATGTAACCAACTATTTCAGAAATATATTGATGGATTATGTTAGAGGTGCATCGATACCTACTTTTGGCCGTTGCCGATTGGTACAGGCCGATGCATTGGCATCAGCTCTAATTTTGAATTTGTACTCTTTTCTTTTTTATAAATAGGTAAATTAGAATTATTTTAAAATAAAATTTAACAGCAAATTTTAATGTTTGTTTATATATATATATATATATATATATATATATATATATATATATATTTATATATATCATTTAGCATATATATTATTTATATTATATTATATTATTTATATTATATTATATTATATTATATTATATTATATATATATATATATATATATATATATATATATATATATATATATATATATATATATATATATATATATATATACATACATATATATTATTTTTTTTACTAAATTCTAGGAATTAAACTTAGAGATATATACAAATAAAGCATAAATCAACAATGGACAAAGGAACTTAAAGTCCAATCTGGAATTATTTTGATATAGATGAAAATAGATATTCAAAAGTAATTTTTAAAATTTTGAAAAATATCAAGAGTAGGAACATCTGGCAGAATTTGTAAAATAAATGTAGAACAAATAAATGTTTCAGATTATGGATTTGTTTCAAAAACATTTTTAATCAAAAATACTAGTTGTGTAAAAAAAAAAAAAAAAAAACAGTTGAAAGAAAAATTTTGAAGTTGTCTTTCAACATGTTTAAGGCTGATAATAAAAAGACTTCAATTGAAGTTCAATTCGTTTGGTTATAAGAGAAATTAACTGTGAATTTACCTATGGAAGGAATAAATATTTACAAAGCTATAATTAGTAGGATATTACTTTGATTTTAAGTGTTTAAAATTGAGCAAGATGTTGAAGATCAACATTTTTAATTATTAATATATATCAGGGTTGCCACTATTCTGAAATAAAATCCTACTCCTTAAGTCCTAATACTACTTGATTCAACAACATTATCACATTATTTTCAATTCCTTTTGTTTAAAACTCTCTATTTTCCTCTAGATATTATTAATATTTTAACGAGGTATGACATAAAGTCTTACATTGTTGATTTTTACTTGTTGAGCCTTCAATTTGTTATATATCATGAGATCTTCAATAGTCACTTTTCTCTTTTAACAAAAGACAAGTAACTTTTCTTTCATATTTTCACTAAGCATATTACTATTTATACTAAGGCCCCTCTCAACTAATGCTTGACCATGACCTAACAGAAAAACGACTATAAAGACTTTTGATAAAACCTTGTATTTTATACCAACTTCAAACTCATCTAAACAATATCTAGTGTGATAATTTTTTAATGCTGGTAAAAGAATAGATAAACTTTTTTCTAACAACTTTGATAATTGCGTGAAAGCAAGATCACATTCATTTGAAGAGATATGCAAGCAGAAAAGAATTAGATGTATAAGAAAATTAGCTTTTTTTTGTTGATAGGATTGACTCTGAATTGATGTAACTATTTGCTCCAAGAAGAGAAATCAGTTTGAACTTTTTCAAGAATTTAAATAACTATAAGTCAACAATCTTTCATGAATATATTGATCACATCTTGAGATCAAACCTTTTTTCCTTAAATTCCATAACGTTACATTCTGTAGCAAAACCAATTGTCATTGATTTTAACAGTAGAAACTTTTGCTTTCTAGTAAAATAAAATTTTAGAAGTTGCCTCCCATTGATGATGCTGCATAAAACATCTTGTTTAATTATTAAACTCATTAAGCTTTAATCAGTTAAAAACAAATATTCAAAGAGATGGAATTATTGAGGTGTCCGTCTGATATCTCACTACCATTTTCTGCAACAAACTAGCAATGTAACCAAAAAAAAAAACTTAATTTAGCAAGCCTTCCTGGGAATTGGGTGCTTTACGCTAAAAGTAGTTTTTTAGACAACCTGACCACATTTTTATAAAGTAAACACTTTAAGAATTTGTGGCAAAATAAAGCTATAAGAAACTAGAGAATAAAACAGCAATACTTGAAGAAAAGAACCGAAGATAATACAAAAAAAAAAATCTAAATAATTTTAAAAAAATTGAATACTTTACTCTTTTATTTTTAAGGCGTTAGTTATTTTCCACTACCAATAATGATACAAGTCGAGGAAAAAAGTAAATAAGAATATAACGAAAATAAAAATATTTTTTGATATACTATTTATTTGTGACTTTTTTCAGTCAGTATATATAGGAAATACTTTATAATTAGAAACACTGACAATTTTTAAATTTGTTTTTTAAATATCTTTGCTAAACTTTACTATTTTTATCAATGGAGAGGAAAGCAAGAAAACTAATTGCTATTTATTTGTAAAAAATTATTTTTTTTATTAAGTTTTTCATGTAAAAAAAATTTTTAGGAGCCTACTTAAAACTTTTTTTTAAGCTTTTAAATACACTTTTTTTAAACAGAGCAAGCTTTATGTTCATTATCTCTAGTAATTCGTATTAGCATTAAAAATTGGGCAATTTAAAAGAAACAATTTCAGACATGCATCAAATGCAGTAAATACATTTATTAAAGAAACTATGTTATTCTTTTATTTGATTTGTTCTGTCATTAGGGCTGTAAATCCGGGCTCGTGTTCGTGAACGGTTCGGTGATCGGCTCGACAAGTGCTCGTGCATGTTCGGCTCGAATGGTAAATGAGCTGGGCTTGAACAAAAAACTAGGCTCGTTTATTAAACGAGCCGAGCTTGAACATCATGGCTCATTCATATAGGCTCGATTAAAGCTCGAATATATATATTTATTTATATTATAATAATATATATGTAAAAATAAAATTGTGATATTATATATATTAATATATAATAAAAATTATTTACAGACAAGCCTTTAACGAACAATTTTTTTTTACTAAACGAGCTTTAAACTAACAGGTTACAATAGTTATTCGAGTTTTAAACCGGTCGAGCTCAAGCAACATGTTAAACGAGCCGAGCCCAAACAATATTAATCTTTAACGAGCTGAGCTCGAACAAAGAATCTCATGTTCGAAATGAGCTCGAGCCGAGCCTGAACACTCTTAATATGTAAACGAGCCAAGCCGAGCCCAGGCAAGCTTGGCTTGTTCAGCTCGATTTACAGGTGTATCTGTCATTACAAAACTTATTAATCAAATAACATTTTTTTACAAATAGATAAAAATTTATTTTCTCATTTTCCTATTATATAAGTATTGAGAAAAAACATTTCTAAAACCGAAAAGATGTAAAAACAAATAAACCTAATAAATGTAATTAAAAAAATTAACAAAATTTTCTATAGTTCTAGCATACATAGCAAATTAGTTAATTATATGGACTGACAAAAATTGTGAATAAATTGCATATCAAAACTTTCAATTGTTGTTAAATTGTTATAAAAGATGCTTTTTTCAACAACGACTCTAAAAAAAAAAAAAAAAGTTGTAAAAAAAAATTTTTTTAATTTTATTTTTTTGTTTACTGTTTTTAATTATCAAACTTTCTAGTTTATTTAATTAAACTAATTAAAATTGTTTACTTTTTAGGTTGTTTTTTTTTCTTAGTAGATAAGTTTAGCCTTTTGACGCAGATTATTGAAACGCTTTATAAGTTAAAAGATGCGAACTGCTATGGTCAGTTGGTCTAAAAAAATTACTTTTAGGGCAGCCCGAAAGTTGAGAGTCAAAGTATTTGTATTCAACACGCTTTAGACCATTGTTCCAAAAATGAATACTTAGATCCATTTGACAATTTTGAAAAAAATCATTTAGGCTTTCATCAAATGAAAAGATATAAAAAGAAGATTTCCTAATATTTTTTGTTAAAAGTATGTGTAAACAATGCCCAAGCCAAAAATTAATAACCAAGTTTTTTTTTTACCCATCTCATAAGATTTAACAATTGCGTTATCAGGAAACATTTTTTTGATATAGTAGACTATTCTCATCACACAACTTCAATGAGAAATTATTTTGCACTGCATGCAAAAGAGATACCTGCACAATAGGGTACATCGCTAAAATCATTTTGATTAAAATAATACGGCGTACTGATATTCCTATGTAAAATTAAATTTTAATTTGAGTTTCTTTTTCGTGTTTTTTAATTTGAAAATGTTTTGGTAAGGCAATTGAGACTTTTAGTTATACATTTTATAGTTTATTGTAAATAATTACCCATTTTTTGAGAATGTGTTGTAACAACTGTATAATTCTCAAGGTGAGTAATACTTACCTTGAAAAATAAATACTAGTTATCAAAATATCATAAAGTTTGTTTTTATAATGCGTATTGGGCATATTCAGCGATTATGCATATTGAACATATGTAATAAAATGAACTATGTGATAAAAAATTTTTTTGTTATTATTTTGACCTTATGGTGATGTTTTATCTTTTTCGGGGCTTAATGAAAAGACTAATTTTGTCTTCTTCTAGCCCCAGTCATGTACATTTTTCTTTTATAAACTACAATTGTAAAATTACAATACGATTGTAACATACATTGTTATCTTAAATACATATTTTTGTTAAGGAAAGATATTTTCAAAACAAAGAAACAAAAGAAGCAGAATTTTATTCAGTTTATATACCCGAGAATTCAAATTTACTTTGTTTATATACTAGAAACGTTTTTTATAAAAAAGACTCTAATCACAAGTACTTTTTAATAATGTGTATTTTTTAATTTATTTCTAATAACAGTACTAACAATGAGTAACTATACATCGAATGTGAAAACTAGACATAGTTTAGCAACTAAATTGTCTACTTTTGTTGGAAAAGGTAAAGAGTTTGTTTTGTCGGAGGTACCCACAAAAAGATCAGTAATTCAAATGGGTATTCTTCTAAAGGTTAGCTTTTATTTATTTTTTTTAACTTCTAAAATATTTTCAAAAAATATTATATCAAAAATATATATTGACTTAACATAAATTATTTGTGATAAATGACTAAATCTATATCTACCTTTTAGGAAAGAAAAGAAATAGAATTTGAATGTAGAAAAAGTAATTTTGCTACAAAAGAACTAAGCAAAGAACTTGCTAAACTGGTGACAGCTCAATGGTTCAAAGCAAATAGTATGTTTAAACCACCAGTTACAATTTCAGAAAAATCACTAGCAGAAAAAATAAGTAGACTATGGTTTAAAATATCCAGGTTTTTAAAAAACACTAAACCATCCAAAGAAGCAACCAACAAAATAACTAATGAGCTTGATAGTCTCTTTGATATCATATCATGTACTCATACAATCATTATATGCACAGAGGCAGCATCATTTTGCAATGATCCCAAAAACTGCAAATTAGGTGCACATGTTTATTGTTCATGCCCTCTATTACAAAAAGTTCCTGTACTTGATCTTCTTTGGCTTCGTAATCAGAGGCTTAAAAAGAAAGAGATTTCTACTATGCAAATTGGTTTATGTGATTATAAAGAATCGGTTCGCCTACGGAGAAGAGAAAATAGGAAAAACATTCAGGAAGAAGCTGCAAGAAAAAGGGAAAAAAAAGAAAATGAAAGAAAATATGAGTTTAATAAATTTCAGGTTAGCTCAATTAGCATGAATATAATTCTTTAATTATTTTAAAACATTTATTACCGCAATATAAGAAAGTCTTTAAAACTAACTTTTTAATGTTTAATATATATTAAACTTTTTTAAATTTAAAATTTATATATTCTATTATATATAATATTACTTACCAATATTGGTAAGTAATAATATTATATTATAGAAACTGCATGTTTAAAAAATTTAGAATCCTGAACTTGTTTTCAATCTGCATGAAGAAAACAAAAATGGTATTGATGAAACTGATGATACATACAATGTAAATACTGCACAACTAAAAAACGAAACAAAAACTTTGGTCGACAAGTTGCTTGAAGAAAAACTAGGAAAATTTGCATCACTGGTTACAAGATACTTAAAAAAACCAAGTCTAAAGCAAAACAAAATGACTATAACACATGCAGCATCAGCTGCAATAAGATATAATATTTTTAATGTTGGTGGGGCTGCTATAATCACTGGTATAATAAAAGATTTTATAGCTGCAGGTTATCTTTCTCCTGATATGTCATACCTTTCTGTTGACCCAAATAAAATGTGAAGGGCTAAGAATAATGTAATGAAAGAAAATACAATTATTGAAGCTAATAAATGTAGTAAACGAAAATATAATTGGAATTGCTTATGATAGAAGAAAAGACTGGACCAAAACGTTAATTCCAGATAAATACAGAAAACTTCACCCTAGAGTCATAAAAGAGGAGCATATAAGTGTATCTTGGGAGCCAACTGGACGTTATCTTGCTCACATTACGCCAGAACCTGCCCTTCATCCGGAAAAACCTGCAAAAAAAATAGCTGAAGCACTCTATGATGTGCTTGAAAAAAACAATGCAACTGAGTCATGCATAGTAATAGGTGGAGATTCAACTAATATCAACACAGGATGGTCAGGGGGAATTCATGCCCATCTTGAAAAAATGTTAGGACATAAATGCTATTGGGCGATTTGCATGAAACATACAAATGAACTCAAGCTACGACATTTAATTATATCCCTTGATGGTCCGACAAGTAGCAAGGACAGATTAACAGGATCAGTTTGCAAAAATCTTAAGTATGTAAATGATATGACAATAAATTATAATTTTACACCCCTGCCAGATGGAGAGGAGCTTCCAAAACTTGATGAGAAAGACATAAAAAGTTTATCTACTGATGCTTATATCAGTTACAGATATGTAAATGCTATCAAGTCAGGAAAACTTTCTCCGGATCTCGCAAATCTAAAATGTGGATCACTGTCTCATTCTCGCTGGCTTACAACAGGTATGACTTTGATGTTTTTGTGGACAAGAAATCATAATCTTAAATACAGTGAGCTGGAGATCTTGAAGATATTAGTTCAATTTTGTGTCAAAATGTATTTCAAACTTTATTTTGAAATTTCTTCCGAACATCTGCTGGAGGACGGACCAAGACACATTTTGCTTGAACTTAAAATTCTTAAGACAATGCCAGTCAATGTGGTGAATATTGTTACACCTTATATACGAACTGGGGCTCGGTACAGCCATAGTAAGTGTATTCTGGTTTCACTCTTGACTAGCTCTAATAAAAATGAAAGAAAGTTTTGGTGTTGATAAGGTTTTACAAATTAGAGGAAATGAGCTTGGAGACACTGCTGTTCGAAAAAGAATAAATAAGCATAAATTCAGCATTCACACTCAAGCAACAGAACGCTGCGTCAAAAGCGTGACGGAAGCATCTGCCATTGTTTACGGCCAAGAAAGAAGAGATGGATTTGTTAGAACAAGAATGATACACAGGGAAGAAATTCCTACCTTTAAATCAAAGAAAGATGTTCTTGAAATAATTTAACTAAGAAATAAAACAAAATTATACATTTTGTACTTTTTTCATTTTTTATTCAAAACTTTAACCTGTAAAACTTGAAAACCGCTTCTAATGAGAAGTACTTTTTTAATAAAATATTAAACAAAAAATAGTTTTGAAAATAGTTTTAAACCTTTTAGCAATTTAAAAAACATGAGGTTGAGTAATTTTTAGATTAAAAATTCTTTCCCCTACATTAGGGACGATGACATAAATTCATTTGTTCCGAGGTGGCTCAGGGGGTTTGGGAGGTTTTCAAATTAAAAAACACTAAATGGAAACTCAAATTAAAATTTAATTTTACATAAGAAAATGAGTACGCGCTTTGAAAAATAGTGATTTTCATAAATTATGGTACCAAGCGATGCACCCTACTGCACAAGTTTTATCAGATTGATCTACTATAAGAACTCCTTGGTTTTAGATGTAGACTGTGCAGGTTTGAAGTAGCAGGATACTGGTTTTGACTTTTTGAACATGTTTTTTCCCCTACATGTGACTTGCCACAGCTTTCTGATCTATATTTGATAAGTTGAATTAAACTTGGCATCTTTTGCATTTGACTGACTATCTGTGCCATTTAACATCCATTTTTTTAACAATGGATCACTCAAACATTCTTCATTGAAATAAACTGTCATTTAAAATTTTTATTTATTCTAAAAAAAGAGAATGAAAATATAAATAGAATATGGTTTAAAGAAACTTTGAAAGTATTCACGTTGCAGCTATTTCTACACAAAAAAGCACCTAAAAAATTCATTTAAATTAATAATAATGGTTCCACTCAAAGCTACATAAAATATTTTGCATGAACTTTTTATTTGGTTTATAATGTAAATAAATGACCATAATAAAAGTTAATTTTTTTAAAAAATAATCAAATTTAATATATTTGAACTATCTTTTAAATTCTCTTATTTCCCTGATTTGGTGGCAACCCTGTATATTGTTTTATTGAATTTATATATATATATATATATATATATATATATATATATATATATATATATATATATATATATATATATTTCTTTTAGAAGAAATATATATATTTCTTTTTTATGGGTGCCTGTTGAAAATAAACGAAAATTAAAATTTTCATGTATTCATAAGAAATAATATAAACTGAAAATTTTCTTTCCTCCTCTCTCTTCAGTTTTATTTGCTTGACCAAATTTGAATATTTTTGCATTTATTCTTTAGAATCAATTAAGCACTGTTATGCAAAAGCAACAGTCAAAGAAACTCGGACATAATTAGCCTCCTGCTTGAAGTATGCACCTTATAGTTTAGATGGAGGTAAACGTAAATCTTACAACCATGAAAAAGAAGATAAAGAAGTTTATAAAAGGTGATAAAGATAATCAAGATAATGATGACTGTGAAGTAGAATGTAACGTTGAGTCAAACAAGGTAGTGGCAAATATGAAAATTAAATTACCCCCTTACCCCCACTTGAAAAACTTTTAAAAAAATACATTTTAATAAATTTTTAAAGTGTTATCTTTCGAAAAATGTAATATCAGGTCAACATTGTTTTTTTGATGTTCAATTGATGTTGATATACCAACGCGGTTTCTTGTTTCTAAATCAACGCTTAAGTCAAAGTTTGTAAATCAATGCCAGTTCAACATTAATTTATTGACATTGAATTAATGTTGATATTATCAACATCAATTTCTTATTTTCCAAATCAACGCTTGAATCAACGTTTGTAAATCAACTTCAGTTCAACATTAATTTTTTGACATTGAATCAATGTTGATATTTCAACGTTGATTTTTTGTTTACAAATCAACACTTAAATCAACTTCCTAAAATCAACACGCTTTCAACGTTGAATCAACATTAAAATGCTTGCTGGGATATATAGTGTTAAATTATTTGAAAAAATAGCACAAAATTGTATTTTTCAAATAATCTAACACTATATTTAAATATATACATATACATATATATTTATATTATACATATATATTTATATTATACATATATATTTACATATATGCGTGTAAATGCATATATATATATAAGCCTTCCTTGGAAATGTATGTGGTTTTTCATCTTGCATGTCCACACATTTTATTTTAGACAACTTGGTCACGGCCGTTTGCAAGTTTTATCATATGTGTTGCTGAAAAAAGTTTCAAAAACAAAGAAAGCAAAGCAACAAAATAGGAAATTAAAATAAACTTAAATAGAAAATAATAATAGGAATAGTTTAAATAATTTGTGTACTGTTTTTATTTTTGTTTCTTCAAAGTGGTTGTTATTTTTAGCAACAAAATTCAGTAAGTCAAAGTAAAAAAAAAAGAACCAAAAAAAAATACAGTTTTAAAGATTAAAAGGAATGAATTTCCTATATTTTATTTGTTCTTTTTAAAGAGGAAAGCAAAAATATAAATTGTCATTTGTTTGTAAAATATATTTGTGTAACTTATGTAACAAGTATATATCAAGGGTTAAATTAAGCGATCACGATTTGCAAACTCTGGAAAAATATCTGGTCTTCAAAACTTTAGTTTATGCAAAGCTGTGTACTTGGTTTTTGAAGGAGCAAATTATTATAAGTTTGTTAGCGAGAAAGTTATAAAAAACAAAAAAAAACAAAAAACTTACGACTACAAAAATAATAACAATCTAGTCACTAACTGCATTATAAAAGTAATAAAACTATAATGGTGTTATTACTTTTATAAAGCACTTTTAAAGTTCATTTAAAAGTAATATGTGCATAGAATGAATATTAAAGTTATTTTAATACCCATTCTAGATGCTTTTCTATTTCAATTAAAATTTGGGATTACTTATGTTGTTTGAACAAAGAATAAATTATAAAAGTTATAAGTGCATTATAAAAGTAATAACACTATTATAGTGTTATTACTTTTGAAATGCAGTTAGTGACTAGATTGTTATTACTTTTGTAGTTGTAAGTTTATTGTTTTATTTTTGATAACTTTTTCGGAAAATCATTCTTTTTATTGCAGATCTAAAACTTCTTTTTTTTTTTTTTTGCAACGTTTTATCTTATTTTGTTGCCGAATGTAACTACCACTTTAAAGAAACAAAAATAAAAAGAGTACGCAAGTTATTTAAATTATTAACTTCTTTTACTTTTTTTCTATTTAAAATTCTTTCCATTTCCTACTTAGTTAGTTTTAGTTTTTTTGTTTTTGAAACATTTTTTCCCAAATTTCCGCAAAGATTAATATTACAAAACTTGCAAACGGCCATGACCAAGTTGTCTAAAATAAAATACTTGCGTGTGGTCATACAAGACGAAAAACACCACACGTTTCCTGGTAAGGCTTAATACATATATATATATATATATATATATATATATATATATATACATATATATATATATATATATATATATATATATATATATATATATATATATATATATATATATATATATATATATATAAATATATATATATATATACATATATATATACATATATATATATATAAATATATATATGTATATACATGTGTATATACATACATATGTATATATATAAATATATATGTGTACATATATATTTAAATATACAGTATCGGACAATACGAGTGCAACCAAATAATGCTAATTTAGTTTCTTTATATAAAAGTGCTGCATTTTTTCAATTTAGAGAAATAACTATATAACTGTTTAGAGACAAAGTTCTTCAAGTTTTATTCATCACAAAGTTCATTATTTGTACACGAAAATTAATAAATTAATCAAAAGTATTTAAAAAAGTTGATTTCCTTCTGGACAAAACAAGTGCAACTCGACAAAATGTTGACCAAGCTGTATTTCGCTATCAATATTTCGTGGCGAATCCTTTTTTGTTGATCACAGCCTTGCATCTTCAAGGCATAGATTCGATTAGTGGATCAATGAAACTTTGTGGAATCGCTGCCCAGGCCTTTTGGATTTGTTCAAACAGTTGATCCTTATTACGAACACCTTCACGATTAATTCTGCGGTTGACGATCTCCCACAGGTTCTCTATAGGGTTGAGATCCGGAGATTGAGTCGGCCAATCCATCACCGATAATTGGTTGTCTTGAAACCACTTGTCTTGAAACTACTTTTGCAGTGTGTTTCGGATCGTTGTCTTGCTGAAAAACCCATTTTATTGGCATATTCCATTCAGCATGAGGTAACATAACATCTTTCAGGATATTTTTATACATGAAACAGTCCATTATTCCATCGTTTCGATGTATTGGACCTAGACCGTTAGCAGAAAAACACCCCCAGACCATTACATTGCCTCCACCATGCTTCACGGTCTTATGGCAGTAACGTATATCGAGGTATTTTCCGGCCGGTCGACGTACATGGCAAATGCCATCGCTCCCAATGATGTTGAACTTCAATTCATCACTGAACAGGACAGTTCGCCATTTCTGCACATTCCAGTCAATATGAGATGTAGCAAACAGGAGTCTTTTCTTCTGGTTTTTAAGTGAAATCAGCAGTTTCTTTGCAGGGCATCGAGAAAACAATCCGGCTTTAACAGCACGTCGTCTGATTGTTCGGTCCGATACAGGCAGCTCTAATTGCTTTTGTATCTCGACTGATGATATCCAGGGATCCTTCTTGACGGATCTGACAATCATAGAATCCTCTCTAGAAGTGGTGGAACACGGTCTTCCACCTTTGTTATCTGCTGCCAACTTCCCCGTAGAACAATATTTGGAACATAGTCTTGATACGGTCCATTTTTTCACGCGATATTTATCAAAAATACTTTTTTGTGACATTCCACTTACGTAATCGCCAATAATTTTCTTTCTTAGTTCCAATCCAAGACTGTCGGGAGCCATTTTTGCACTTGAAGTCATAAAAATAATAAAAATAAATAATCACGCTTCCTAAGGCTTACCGTGTAACGTTTACCTTGCGATGATACAATAATGCTCTGTGGAACACAACGTCTTGGTTTGATGTGGACTGTATTGATGTAATGAAACACTTGTTGTATTTCACTTCTTGTATTGATGTTCTTCGATAAAATACTTTGATAAAACTCACTTCGATAAACTGTCTTGATAATACTGACTGATTGACTTCCATATACTGACTGAATTACATGTCGATTTATATGTCTCTTATATAGTAAAATGAACCTGTGTGAACCTGTTCTGGAAGATTCTAGATGCTTCTTTTTGATGCTTCTTTTTGATGCTTCTGGAAGCTTCTGGATGCGTCTGGATGCTTTTGAATGTTTCTGGATACTTCTGGATGCTTCTTCTGGAAACTTCTGGAAGTTTCTGCATGCTTCTGGAAACTTCTGGATACTTCCTTTAATTATTAAAAAACTTCCGTGACGTTGACACGGACCAGACATAAGAAAATGAAGCAAACCAAAAAAGTTACACTTGTTTTGTCCGCTGCAAAATGGCACTTGTCAAAGAAATTTTGCCTGTGTGCTGTCACCTGTCAGCTGATTGCTCATGTCATGGCATGTTATGACTCCAGACTCCTGAACTGTTTGCTGTGGTAGTATAGTTCGTTTCGTTTTTAAGACATGTAAAATTAGGAACACTTTTTAGCATTGTTCGATGTTGGTTGCAAATATTTTGTCCAATACTGTATATGTATATGTATATGTATATGTATATATATATATATATATATATATATATATATATATATATATATATATATATATATATATGTATATATATATATATATATATATATATATATATATATATATATATATATATATATGTATATATACATATATATATATAATATATATATATATATATATATATATATATATATATATATATATATATATATATATGTATATATACATATACATATATATTTAAATATATATGTATACATATATATTTATATATATACATATATATGTATATACACATGTATATACATATATATATATATTTATATATATATATATATATATATATATATACATATATATATATATATATATATATATATATATATATATATATATATATATATATATATATATGTATATACATGTGTATATACATATATATGTATATATATAATTATATATGTATACATATATATTTAATTATATATGTATATGTATACATATATATATATATATATATATATATATATATATATATATATATATATATATATATATATATATATATATATATATATATATATATATATATTATTATTATTATTATTATTGTTATTATTGTTATTGTTGTTATTGTTAATATTATGATTATTATTATTACTTTTATTATTATCATTGTGCATTTTCACACTCTAACTTCTACTTTAAAAGATTTTACACTCCACTATAAAATCGTTTTTTAAATTTTTTTCTTTCATATTCACATATATATTCTTCTATATTTTATATTCACATATATATTCTTTCATAATCTTATCACATATACATTTAGACTTCAAATGGTTAAAATAAACTTATATAAAGCAAAACTAATGTCTTTATTTGAATAAAGAAAAGAAATCTTATGTAAACAACTGCTTCTTTCAAGAATGCTTTTTTAATGTACATGTGTATTTACTTTTTTTCATGTGATTCTGCTCCTAAAGAACGATGACGTATTAAGATATGAGTGTGCATGAAGTTATTAGAACTGTGAAGAAGTGTATTGACTATTTGTGTTTTTTAAAAAATTCCCATATCTTGGGAATTATATCTTGACTTAAATTACCCCCCCCCCCCTTCCATTCCCAAGCACCAGAGAATAATGTTTGTGTCTAAAATAACATTTTAAATATCAATTTTTAAAAAAAACCTATTTTGCAATAAAAGCGAATAATTCCGTAATAAAATTATTTATAAAAAGAAAAAATTCCAGAATATAAAAAAATTTGAGAAAAATGTCATTAACGCATTATATCACAGCTATTTAGCAACGTTTTGCATATTAACTGAAATCTTATTAATTATATAATTATTATATTATTTAATACATAACTATTATAAATATAATATTTTAATTTCATTATATACTTAATACAATGAATAATTTGATTAATTTATTATTATTTTTATCATTCTATTATTAATTATAATATCACTCTGAGATATGTTTCTCAACGATATGAACTTTAACTGTTGCACTGGTTCTTAAGTTTTTGCAATCATCTGAGAACATTTTGATATCTTTGTAAGTTTTTAACGTTTAAAACTTACAAAGATATCAAAATGTCTCTACCCAGCCCTCCAAGGGCTGCTCATACCTAAGAAATGTAGTAATCTCTAACATGTTTTTGTTGCTAAGATTTAATTTTAGATTTCATTTTATAGGTTAATAATAGCGAATAAAATAAAAAATACAAAATTCTTACTTTACATGAAGCTGAAAGATTCTTAAACTTAAAATTCTTACTTAACATTACATTCTGACTGTAATGTAAAGTTTACTTAAAATTACAGTCAATTAATACAGAGGTATTCCATGAGAAAGTGGGACAAATTTTTAAGGTTTGTAACCCACCATCTCAGATTTCTTTCATACTTTGTAAAAATGGTCACCTATATAACATAGACTACCTTGCAAAATTTTAGCACTGATATCGAAATGGTTTTGGAGGTATTGTTACATTAAAATCAGCTATTTTTAGCAGTTTTTTTTGTTCGGCGGCCATTTTGATTTTACTATAGTTTTTGTTTTACAAGTTACAGTTCAACTATTCATGTGATTAGGCTGAAAATTAGCACCAGCATAGTTTTAAAGACGAGGAATCAGAATATGATATTTGTTTTTAATGAAAACAATTAGAAGTTTATCAATATTGGAATTCTACTTCACCTAGAGCTATTTTTGAAATTTTAACAAAGGCAGAAAGGAGGTCTGGTAACCACGGTAGCATTAATTTTTTGAGAGTTTTTTTATGTTTTTATTAAAATAGATATATTAAAGAGTTTTTTGGTACAAAATTGAGAGGTGGGTTTTTTGAGGATTTTTATAAATAATTAAACAAATTATAATGAAAAATTACATATAGATTACTTATTAAGAAATCGCTTATTTTGAAAACGTCAATTATAATAAAAAAAACCCATTAACAATAGTTAAAATAAAAAATTCATAATAAATGTAATATATTGAGTCAAAATAATCAAACAAATACATGTTTTAAATAAAAAACTAGTCAATAAAAAACCAGAACTTGCGCCTGAATAATTCGTAAATTGCTTATAAAAGAAAACTGGTGTAATAAGATTGAGTTAATTTAAAGATTGGATTTTGGGCAAATCATCTGTGTCTATCTGGTATATGCGCCCTGTTCTTGAAGACAATGGTTTTTTTATCATAATTAAAATATGGGGCTTAGGAACCCAACAACAATCATCTCTACTAGGCCAGTAAAATGAAGTGTTAGGTAAATGAGGATGCATGAATTTTACAAGGGCGTCTTCATTTCTTTCATCAACTTCAAATACCAAACCAACCCAGTTAAACATATCATATTTGCAGATACAATATTTTCCTGCAATAATTTCTTGAAGATATTGATTTGAGCCAGTAAGGTTGAATGTTAGATTAAATTCCTCCTGCTCAGAGACTCTTTTGACATTTATGCTTGTTGCATCCTGCGGAATAAATTGGTGGAAACTTCTTGTACCAGGTAAAGTCTTTGCATTATTCAATCGGAGAGCCAATGATTTACGGACTGATAAAATATCTTCGCCTTTTAAAAAAAAGAAGTGGATGCCAAATATGTTATCTTTTGAAAAATTGAACATTTCTTCAGCGTTCTGAATTTGTAAGTTAATTGGACATTGAAGACTAACACTTGAAACAAGTCTTTTAACTGTTCCACCAATGCCATCACATGGCGACTTTCCATGTGATGTTGCAAAGAAATTCCATTCACATTGCATCCCAAAATCTTCAACATGATGGCATAAATTTAAAAAATGTTTGCAATTTTTGTATTGGCCAGCACAACCATCAGAGAAATAGTGGATTTTTGTGGTATTGGGAAATATTTCTTTTACAAATTGGACAGTTCTTTTTACTATACAATAAATAAATCCAACATCATGTGTTAAGTCATCAGATATAAAACATAAAGACGTTGGTTGACTTTTCGTAGCACCCTCATCGCTTTTGTTATAAATAACTACAGGATGTAGTGTGCATTGCTGTTGGTTCCAGTGGTAACTCTGGATTTCGTCTTGTATGATAAATTTAAAGTTTTCTGCAAAATCAACCAAAATAATAATTTCATTTATGGGTATAGATGACTTTAATGTATTTAAATATTTACTTTGTGCTTTAGCAATATAAGAGTGAGATGTTATGCTATCAAGTTTTTCACTAAGACTTTCAATGAATTCGCTTATTGTAGATGTGTAACTTAGAAGCTCTGCTCTATCTGTTGTACTCCACTGTTTGTATTCAATTATTTCATCTTCATCAACTTTGTCATTCTCTTCAAATGATCCTTCATTTTGCAATAGATTTGCAGTTATATAATTTATAATATTTTGAATTCCAGGGCAACGATTACATCTATGGACCATGCATTCCCTTGACTCTCTGCTACAAACAATCTTCTCAATAAGTTCATGGTAATTCTTCTCCAGTTTAACTGCACTAAGCATAAGCTTTAGGTTTTGGTGTATTGCACATATACAAACAGCATGGGTTCCTTTTTGACCAGCATAAATACACCATTTTGGCTTTAACTGAGCAAATTTAGAAAATCCTATTTTGGATTGAGGGTGCTCTAGCTTGAATTCGATAAATAATTCCTTTAAATTGCAAAGAAGTAATCGCTTTGATACATGTTTATTTTTGGATACACTTACAAAATCTTTTACACCTGGCAACTGCCGACTAAACTGATCATTACAATAGAAGCTTTCCACCTTATCAATGATATCTAATTCAATTCTAACAATGTTAGTTTTTTCTGGAAGTGTTAATATTCCTTTTTCAAATTTAAGTTTTCTTGCTTTAGTTATGGTTGACTTTGATATATTAAATACTTCAGTTGCTTTCCTTAAAGACCATGAATCTGGAACCAATGTTAAAATCTGAATCTTTTCTCTTCTATTTGCTGTTTTCAGCTTTTCTTGCATTGAAAGTATTAATTTATCTAGATCTTCAGCTTTCTTTTGATGTTCAACATTGGGCTCCTCAGTAACATCATTTTTCAGGTCTGTTGCGTTAACATTGAGGATAACTGATAGCTTTTTTGACATAACATCAGTAGCTTGCATTAATTTTCTTTTCCCTAGAGAAATTTTAGCATGTTGTGGAACCCCATGAAATTTTACTGGTGATACATCTAATTTATCAAAACTGGTGTTTATAAGTTCTTTTTCTTGTGCAATTTCTATGTCTTTATCAAAAAATATTTGTTCCAGAAAATCATCTTTACCATTGTGGTCCTGTAAAGTAGACCAATCATCTATTTTTTTTATCACTTCTTTTCGACATGAAGGACACATTTTAAAACCAGGCGTTGTTTCAATACCAATTGAACACATATCTTTTGCCAGTTGAATATCAATTTCTCGCAAACCACCTATAAATATATTATAAATGAATAAAATTCGCCAAAATTAGGAAATAAAAGTTTAGATTATATAATAATGTTAGAAATAAAATAAAAAAATTAAAAATTTTCAAACTAATTGAAAGTGTACTAGATGCATTTTTTGTAAAAAGACAGCACAATAAGTTAAAAATATATAAATTTACCTTTTATATTAGTTTTATGCCTTTTAAATGGGTCGATGCATTTTTTTTGGGAATTAGCAAACCGGTTAAGTAAAATTTGCTCATGATGTAAACAGATTTTAACATTAACGTTCAATATTGATAGCCCAGATCTCCATAATAATAAATTTTTATTTCTCTCTGAATAGCTTGATAAATCTTTCAATCCAATTGATTTCGTGTGCACCATTTTATGACATTGATCATTTGATAAAATACCAACTGAACACAAAATCTTGTTCATTTTATTTATTTCAATTTTTTATTTAGCTATAAATAAACACAAAATACACAGATATGTATACATTTATTAAAAATGGAAAAAACTTTTATCATTAGTATTTTTAAATATGATAATATGTATTTATTTATTTTTTACTTTTATTTTATATATTTTTTTTAATTTAATGATTAGCTACAGTGAAGAAACAACAGCTGGTAAAATATCAGAATAATACTAAGTTTTAGTGTTTTAATATTGAATGTTTCTTCTGTTTTAGTGAAAGATGACATTATATGACATTAATTAGAAAGCAAAAATTTATTTTAAAAAGAAATATTTATCTGAATTAAAGTTTCTTTATATAATAGGTTAAAAAGTTTTCTTTTGTATAATATTTGATGACTAATGAAAATTGTCAATGTCAATTATTTAAAAAAAATTATGAACACTGACCTATAAAACTTATTTTTTCACATATTACTCATATATTTTTACACAAAATTTCAAAAAACCCACCTCTAAATTTTGCATTAAAACACTCATTAAAATATCTATTTTAATAAAAACAAAAAAAATTTTACAAAAAATTAATGCTACCATGTTTACCAGACCTCCTTTCCATCTTTGTTAAAATTTCAAAAAAATCTGTAGGTGAAGTACAATCCCAATTTTGATATAGTTCTTAATATTTTCATTAAAAACAAATGTCATATTCTGATTCCTCGTCCTAAAAACTATACTGGTGCTAATTTTCAGCTTAATCACATGTTTAGTTGAACAGTAACTTGTAAAACAAAAACTATAGTAAAATCAAAATGGCCGCCGAACATAAAAAATTGCTAAAAACTGTTGATTTTAAAATAACAATATCTCCAAAACCTATTCGATACCAGTGCTAAAATTTCGCAAGGTAGTCTATGTTATATAGGTGACCATTTTTACAAAGTATGAAGAAAATCTGAGATGGTGGGTTACATGCCTGTCCCACTTTCTCATGGAATACCTCTACATGCATTACTGTAATGTAAAGTTACTTTACATTCTGACTTGCCTAACTGCCATCCCATTAATCTTCTTCTTATCATTAGCAAAGTGTTTGAGTCTTTAATCAATAAACACTTAATCTCTCATCTTGAATCTAATAACTTTCTGTTCCTTAAGGTTCTATTCTTGACCCTATACTTTTTTTAATTTACATCAACAATCTCCCAGAAACTCTTACATCTAAGGTGGCATTGTTTATTGATTAGAAGCTAACACTCTCTGATTGCTTTGAGGGGGCATTTGAACTTGAAAAGTATCTCACTTTTGCTACAGCATGGGGCTCTCAGTGACTGGTGAACTTTAACTCAGATAACATGGAAAAAAAGCTCTCCTAAAACAAACATGGCGGGCCATGCGAGCTGCTCCTCTTAACAGCTTCTTAGCGAAGCTTTTGGTTTTTGCACGAGCTATCTGTTTATTCCTTTAAAAAATTACTTATTAAATACAAAACTTGGTTTTTAACTTGTTACAAGCATATTTTTGTCACGTTAATATTACAAGAATATATACATAACAAGTGTCATTTATTGCGCTGTGAAAAAATTCTTCAGACGAGCGTTGTCTTTGGGTTTTCACACTAGCTATCCATTTATTTTATTTAGCAATAATTTTTATTTTATTTAGCAATAATTTTTATCAGATAAGTAATAAACTACTTATTTGATAAAAAACTTGACAAAGAGCTATAAAAGTTTCTACTGCTTATAAAGAATGTTTTATATTTTCTTTTTGTAATAGAATGCAGGCATTTTAAGAATTATTACAATTAAAAATTCCACAATAAAAGTGAATAATATATTAAAGTAAATAAAGTATAAAATATATAATTCATTACATAAAATAAAACTTACTATCCCATAATTTAGATAGTAATAATTTTATATTTTATCAGTTAAATAAGTTTATATTTAACCAATATAATTTAAAGATTAGTCCATCTAAAAAAAAACATGTGCATTTCAATTAGCTCTGTATATAAACTTTTATTTTTTTTGCAACAACTTTATTTTTTGCTTTTTAAAAAACATTGTAGTTTATTATGCAATTAATTTATATTTTTTATAAAAATGACTTTTCATTTTAGTTACAATGATAATTATACTTTTGAGAGAAAAAACTATACTTTGGCGAGACACATAAATTGATACCTGTAAACCATTTTAGGGAAGCGTGGGCAAGAGCGAGAGCTCTCGTTTCCTTCTGAGGCCTACTATTCCCTGCGCTATATTATAGAACAAAAAACTTAACTCTTACTGAACAAATATTTAACAATACATGTGACAATATTTTTTTTTTTGATATGACAATTGATATGAGACTATTTTTGTTTTTAGTCAAATAACAATTCAAATTTATTCCATTAAATATCCTAACATCGAAAAAAATTACTTTATTTTACAAACCTTTTAAGGCATGAAATAATCAAAGCTATAGCTTTAGATATAGCAATTTTGAAAAACTATAAGCTTCCAGCAAAAAATTTTTATAATATATATGTTGTTAGTTTAATAATCTTGTGCTTTTTTTTTTAGTAAGACATAAAAGCACACAAGCTGTATGGAATTTTTTTCATTGGGCTTAGACTCATTATTTTTAATATTTATGTTATTTTTCTGGTCGCTTTAAACAAATAAAAAATTTAATGAATTTACAATTTAATCCAGTAAGACTCATTCTTCTTGCTTTGGTAAATAACAGGGCATTATATTAATACTGATGTAGATAAAACAATGCACAGATAAGTATTAGTAGTAAAAACATCAATTACCTTAAAAGGATATCATACTCATAGTGTTACCTCAATGCATACTACTAATATGCTTTACAAAATGTTATATATTATATCCTACAATATGTAAAAAAATAAACAATTAAAAAAATATAGGAAAAAGAAATTTTAATACAAATATAAGTATATATATATATATACAAATATATATATATATATATATATATATATATATATATATATATATATATATATATATATATATATATATATATATATATATATATATATATATATTAGGGATATGACAATTTTTAAAGACCCTATCCCCATGTTATTTTTTGTGGAGTTTTAATGCAAAGATCAAGAAAAATTCAATGGCAAGTGTCAACATTAAAAAAATGTCACCCCTCCTTATTCAAATTTATAAAAATATATACAATTATACATTGTACAAAATGGTTTTTTTAAATCAGAAATACAAACATACAGGTTTAGTTCATTTGTCAAAAGAAATTTAATGTTAATTTTTTCAATGCTTTTGCACAATGGAAGTAAATCCTACAGAACTTTAATTGCACATTCAGCACAAATGTTTGACCTTTAGGGAAGCATCCTGTTTTCTTAAACTGTCTGTAACAAGTGATCAAGTGATGAAGGATAGCCATATCATCTCTCCAAACAATTTCTTCTTCTTCCTTCAGAGCATCTCCAGAATTGTCAAAAGATGCTTTCAGTTCCTGGTACTCTTCTGTTATTCTGCTAATGAACCAATAATTGAGATTAGGCGAGGTTGTTGCTGCTTCAAAATAATCATTCATCACATGTTTTAGTAATGTATCAAGAACATGATGCTGGCATCCAATATAAAGAGTTTGTCTAATCCAATATAAAGAGGTTTTCAAAATGCTTCTGTAGTAGTGTGACTGCCCCAACAGATTTTCCTGTATTTGCAGAGGTTGTATCAGAAATTATTAACTTAATTGCAGGCCATAGCTTATATTCATCAAGCACAGTTTTTATTCCATTGAATATTGTTTCACCTTTTCCATTGATCAGTGCAAGAACTGCTAGTTTAACTTCTCTATTTTCATTTTTTAGAACTACAACCTGGTACTCTGTATTCTTTATGTGCTTCCCATCAAAGTGCAAGCTCCAGTTTTCGTTTCTTAGAGTTTCAATGAAATGTTCTTTTAATTTTTCTCCTGCTTTCATTGTAGCTTTGTAAACACCACTTGGACTTGGAATAGAAATTCCATCTTTTACAAGAGTTTTGCAGACTGTGTGTGTCTTTCTTGAACTCAGTTTTGCTTTTGTCACCAAATTTATTGCATAATCAGTTTTTTTCTTTTACATGTTGTTGGAGCCTCTGAATCTTGAGAACCACTGTCAGAATTTTGTTTTTCTTCTTCAGTGCTAAAATGTTCTTCATCTTCACTGCTTAAATCATCCTTAGTATCTTGACTGACTTTTTGCTTAATCAACTTTAGTTTTCTATGATGAACTCCTTGTGTATCTTCAATTGTGGTGCAGTAGCCAGCTACCATTTGTTGACATCTGAAGATTATAGAAGGCTTTATCTTCCTGGCACAACCATTCTCCATTTTCATCAGTTACGTTGAACAAGTTGGTAAAGTCTTGCGTTCCTGGTTTTCTGCTGTCTTTTTCATACTTGTTTAGTACATTCTCAATTTTTCTTTCCACTGTAGATTTGCCTTTTTGAATTGGAAGATTCAGTTTTTTCCATAAGATTTTTACTTCTTTGACCACTATCACAACTCTCTCCTGTCTACTTTTCACATTTGCAGCCAAACACTTAAATCTGTCCAGGATATGCTGTTCTGTTGGCATTTTGTTCATTTGATCAAGACTGTCAACAATCTTTGCATACTTTCTTGAATTCTTGGCTGTTTCAAACCTCACCAAATTTGATTCCAATAGTTTCTTATTCAAATCTGAAGGAAGACTATTTTTAGACATCTTGACTATAGTCTTGTCGAATTATAATTTGAGTGTAAATTTAATTATCTACAAATAAACAAATCTTATGAGTTTAGATTATCAGAAGAAGTTTATAAAATATCAAAAGTCAGGTGATGATAACAAATATAATATATAATATGAAAGATTATGTAATAAGAATGCATACATTTAGCAAAATCACACCAGCAATAAACTGAAGCTGTGATACTTTAAACTGTACTGTATCTAACAATAGATACACTATGAGTCATAAAAAAACATGCCACTGAACTTATTGCAATAACTTTGCTCATTGTGAACCGATTTTAAAAATGGTGTCTTCTTCAAGTAGAGAACAAGAACAATACTTGACTAATATAAAATATTACTTTTTAAATTCTTTTTTATTGTCTCAACCTAGAATTTTTAAACTAATTTTAACTTCTATATAAGAAATCAGACAATTTTTCTGTTGTTGAAGTTTGGAGTGTTCGTCTACAGTCAGTTTTTAGAATTGGGTCGCCATTAGATGAATGTTTTTCTGCAATTCAATTCTTAACAAAACCTGAAATTTTGTTAGGCATCAGACCAAATTTGACAAAGTTATGGTAGAAAGTTCAGTGGCATGTTTTTTTATGACTCATAGTGTAGATGGGAAAAAACAGTTTTCAGCTTAGGGGGGTGAACTTTTTTAAGATTTAACACTTTCAAATGGTATTTCCAGTTTTAAAATGTAACTTCTCCACTCACAATGGCATGGGAAACCAAAAATTGCCAAAAAAAATTTTTAGTCATACCTCTAATATATATATACATATATATATATATATATTTATATATATATTTATATATATATATATATATATATATATATATATATATATATATGTATATATATATATATATATATATATATATATATATATATATATATATTACAGTGATGACTTTTTGATTTTTTTTCTCAAACATTATTTCCTGTAGCACGAATGAATGAATTGTGAGTACTGAGTAATATACGAATAATTACAGTATCCAGAATGTTCAAGTGAAAAATTGTTCAAAATACCTTCCTTCTTGAGAATTTTCAATGACGTGCAAGACTGCAAAAATGCTCGATGCATTTTTGCAGTCTTGCACACCATTGATCAATTCCTTTCGCAATAGTATCGCAATAGTATCAGTATAAAATTCGTTCACACAAGTGAGCTTCATCCCTTATTTCCACTCCCTTGTACACTTTCTCCTGTAGTATTTTCAAAATCAAATAGTCTAACGGGTTAAGATCAGGCGAGTTTGAGGGCCATTCATCTGGTGAAATAAGAGAAGGAACTTTACTCCTCAAAAATAATATTGTGCTTCTTGCACAATGTGATGGAGCAGAATCTTGTTGAAAAGTGTAGCAGTGATTACCAAAAACTTGCTCGCAGTCAGGCAGTAAACATTGCTGAAGAATAGTATTTTGGTAAATTGAGCATCAATTTTGGTGCCTGGTTCAATGAAATGAATTAATCCTTTATGATGTTTAGTGACACCGAGACTGACCATAACACTTTTTGAGAAATGACTCCGTGGATTGCAAAGATTTTCATTAGGCACATCGCACTTTTTGTCTACTTCACAATACACTCTGTTACTTTGAGTATTTTTTGGAGTTTCCACAGTAAAAATTTTTTTATCTGTGAAGAAAATATTTTGAACTTGACGAATAGGAAACCTATCTAATAAATTTTGGTAACATACTATACGTCATTCTTTTTGAGTATCAATCAACTTCTGAACACATTGTTGTTTGAACACCTTTAAATTCAAAGATTTAACAATTCTACAAACAGATAAATGTGATATTCCAGTTTTCTGTGTTATCATCCGTAGCAATAAATGTTTCCTAGGTGAACCAACAGGAATAACTATCAAACAGCTTACAGTGCCTCTGTTTTCTGGTGTATTAACAGTTGGGCAACTCCCACTACCAATTCGTCTATCGGCAACACCTGTCAGTCGAATACATTGTAATACACGATTTACTGATTGAATACTCCAATTTTTATTTGCAAAGAATTTACAAATGCGAATCGCACCTCAGTGCTTTTCATGATAAAAAGTATCAATTGCAACCAAATCTTGTTTGCTTATTTGCATGTTATTCTGAAATGCAATAAAACATTCAAATATAGCATTAATCTTAAATATTGGGTTGTCCGATAAGTTCTTGCCGTTTTTCTAAATTTGATATAACTTTATTTTTTAACATAAAATAACAACAATTTTATCAGTAATGTATTCTCCGTTGTTTGTTACGACTTGCTCCCAACATTCAACGAGTTTTTCGATTCCTCTGCGGTAGAAATCGTCCGGCCTTGATTCGAAAAATTCTTCTAACAACGCCCGTAATTTGACGTCATTATTAAACGAAACGCCTCACAAAGCGTTTGAAAGAGATTGGAAGAGGTGGAAATCCGATGGCGCTAAGTCTGGAGAGTATGGAGGATGTGGCAGCACTTCCCAACCAAGCGTTTGAATTGCCTCCTTGGTCATAATGGCAATGTGGGGACGGGCATTGTCGTGTTACAGAAGAACGCTATATTGCCTATCAGGTCGTTTTTGCTGGATGGCGTTGTTTAATCGTTGCATCTGTAGAACATAAAGTTCCGCATTGACTGTTTGGTTGCGATCAAGCAATTCCCAGTAGATAATGCCTTCCCAGTCCCACCATACACACAACATTGTCTTCCGTGGATGAAGAGCTTGCTTCGCTTGCGGGGTCGCTTGTTGTTTCAGGCTTAATCATTCTTTGCGCTGCTTCATGTTGATGTAGAGACACCATTTTTTGTCACCAGTGACAATGCGATAAAGAAATCTTTGCTTATGTCCATGAGTTGAGAGATGACGAGCAAACAAACTGGCAGCAATGGTGGATCGTTGATTTTTATTGTTTTCGCTCAATACGTGCGGCACCCAAGCTCCGAGTTTTTGAATCTTTTGCATTGACTGGAGATGTTCTGCTACTGTTGATTTATTGGATCCTATAGGCTCTGCCAATTCTCTGGTTGTTTGACGCGCATCTTCATGCAGAAGTTGATTCAAACGCTCTTCATCAAACTCACTTGGTCGCCTGGAACAAGATGCATCCTTGAGGTCGAAATTGCCACTTTTGAACTTCGCAAACCAATATCGAGCAGTTCTTTCAGCTATGGCACCCTTTCTGTATACGGCACAAATCTCTCTAGCAGCTTCCGTGGCTTTGGCACCTCGGTTAAACACAAAAAGAAGGTGGCGTTGACAATGCTCATTTTTGTCGACTTGACACTCCATTTAAATGCTCTGAAAATTAGCAAAAATGAATCAAAACAAAAAAACCAAATAGACTTTCTTGAAGAGCGAAAAATTCTCTTTCGAATAACACAAAACATACTAAAAAATTTCATTTCGATCGCAAATTTTTTAACTTAAAAAAACGGCAAGAACTTATTGGACAACCCAATACAATACTATTATTACCATTGCATGAACACCTTATGATGCAACAGTGTGTAACACTAATATCTAGCAAAAAAGAACAAAAAACAACATTTCTAACATTTTTGCAATTTAAAAAACTTCTAAAAATACTGTACCACTTTTTCTGGCACACCCTTTGTATATATATGTATAGAATTTTCCATGTATATATATGTATATTTTATGTATATATGTATGTATAGAATTTTCCAGAACATTGTATAACGCTGTGCGCCATCAGCCAGGACAGTGACGTCACGGTGACGTAATTGTTTGGGAAGCTTCTGTAGAGCTCTAAAATTTTCTTCAGCTGTTTTACACTCTGCTATAAACTGGTTATAAGCAAGGTGTTCAAAGCGGGTAGTTGAGTTTTAATTATCTTAATTTGGTGTCAACATTATTATTGCGTTATTTTAATTATTGTGCATTCTCTATAGTTTTAGTATAAAGATATCCTTGTATTATTTGGTAGGTTACATTTAACTCTTTCGCAAATTATAATTGAGCATATAATATTTTATTAGTGTCTGCTTTTTCATTTTCTACAATTATTTGCTTCATTTGAAATAAAATATATTAACAATAACAGTTCAATTGAAAACTTAATAACAGTTTCTTTGCTTTTTACGCAATTTGCCACGCAATTAATATATGAGGTTAAGGCCTTTCCTATTTCAGTTGCTGAGTAGAAGACAACATGTAGTTCAAAAAGAGCTCTTCTAACATGGAGGAGAACAAGGAAACCTGGGCAAAGGACTTAGTCCAGTTTCAAGCCCCATCAAGAAGAGGCAACGTGGCAATTTATGAAGCACCCTTGAACAAACGGAGTCGCATGCCCCTGAAAAACCACCCCATTGGACACTTCAAATTTCTTGAATCCACTGCCAAAGAACGGAGAGAGATGATTGGTTTAATTGCTGTAGAGCTTGAAGACCTATGGAGCAAAACGTTGAACTTCCCACATGTATCTGATCAAGTCATTTGTGCAGAACTAGCAAAACTTCTGAAAGACTACGAGCAATGCAGAAAAAAACAAAACTTTGATTCATTGAATGAACCGTTTGACATAACCAAGTTGAAAGGCGAATGGTTGTGCAAAGAGGATGAGAACCTCTACAAACTGCAAATTGAGAGCAAAGGTCATATTGGTTATTCGACTGGCAAACCTGCTAGTGCCAATACCATCCAAGCTAAAGAGGGCAATGGAAGCGACTGTGTCCACACTTACCAGCTTAGCACTACCTGATTATTCCGAAAGAAGCACGGACTCATCAGTACAGACAGTCCTTGGGAGGATGACAATGCAGCATCAATGACCAAAAGGAAACATAACCCAACAGGCATTGCAAAACGTCTTGTTACATGCTCAAAGCTGTCATCCCATGGGGCAGCAGTGGTGTGCCGCCAGCTTTCTGGTGAGGGCATTGAAATCCCAACCCCATGTCAATCAGCAATTCACAAGGCTATCTACACAAGAGCTGCTCAGGTGAAGTGATACTTGGTGAAAATGCCTCATCTGGAGAAGTGGAGCATACACTTTGACAATAAACACATTGAGGGCTTTGAATATCAGGTCGTGGCCCTCAAGAATGAATCTAAAGAAATTAAGTTGACTGCACTAAAATTGAAAGATAGAAAAGCTCAAATAATTGCAGAAGGACTCCAGGATGTGTTAGAGGAGTTCAACCTGTGGGGATCAGTTGTGATGATTGTTGCCAACACAACAAATGTGAATACCGACAAGAAGACAGGCGTTGTTGTTCGGCTGCAGCAAATGTTCGAAGAGATAGGTCACCCCAAACCCAAGTTCATCAGTTGCCAGCACCATGTGCTAGACCGCATTCTTCGTGTTGTCATGGACAATGAGCTCCATGGGTTGACTAAATCACCAAACATCGAGTATTTCTTTGTGCAGGATTTGATGAGCAATCATGATAAATTGTAAGCAGCCTTCAGCAACGGTAAAACTGAGATCAAGGAAACAGGCAGCTGGAGAGATGACATGAGGTTTCTCTAAAACCTCACTTGTGTCTACCGTCACTTAACTGAGAGGAATGAGATCCTTTTTGTGAATTTCAAACAGATCATAAACATTAGCGATGCACGCTGGAACTCTCGTGCCATTCTAGTCCTTCTTGCATTTATTCTAATGCCAGAAACCCGGATCAGGTTGCTTAAAGTCTATTTATTCATTTCTTACTCATGGGCTGACCATTGGTTCAGCAGTCAATTGTTCCGCGTTGAAGATTTTGAAGGACTATCTGAAACTCTGAATGACTACCCAAAAGCTCTCAATTGCTTGAAAACCCACTGGAAAATAGATGACTCTCCAATCAACATTGTCTGAAGCAACCAGTGCTGCAAGTGTGCCATCAAAGTTATGCAAGAATTGCACAACTCCTGCCGCAACAAGGACAACCTCCCACTGAGATTCATCCTCTCTAATGACATTACTGTGAATAATTGACTTCCTTGTGCATTTGATGATCCTATATAATGTTGTATGCATGTGACTCTACAGCTTGTGTTCAATTTTGTATCTGCTTACAGTGACTTCAAAAATTTGGCCAAAAAAGCTAAAACATTTTGTGTGTGAGATTTTTTTATCAAATTGCCTTGAATGTAATATTTTATTTAATCTTAAATAATAGCTCATCAAATTATGATACAGGGAAATGAGGTTGTATAAAAGTCATCACTCTAATATATATATATATATATATATATATATATATATATATATATATATATATATATATATATATATATATATATATATATATATATATATATATATACATATTATTGATAAAAACACAGTGTTAAATGAAAAAAATTTTTGTTAAATGATTTTCTACTAATTTATATATATATATATATATATATATATATATATATATATATATATATATATAAAAATATATATATATATATAAATATATATATATATATATATATATATATATATATACATATATATATACATATATTTATATATATGTATATATATATATAAATTTTTGTTAAATGATTTTCTACTAATTTATATATATATATATATATATATATATATATATATATATATATATATATATATATATATATATATATATATATATATATATATACATATATATATATATATATATATACATATATATATACATATATTTATATATATGTGTATATATATAAATATATATATATATATATATATATATATATATATATATATATATATATATATATAGTTCTATAGTTTGTTGGCTTTAGGAAGAGCGGAAGGAAAAAAGTGATTCTTACGCCAACACATACGTCACTTTTAATTACTTTTGACTTTCGTCCAACATTTCCGTGTTGGACGAAAGTAAAAACCATTAATTTAATTACAAATTAATCGTTTTTTAAAAAAACCACAAAAACGCAAATTTAATTGACCAGAATGTTTTTAAAAACATTCTGAATGTTTTTATAACATTTTGAATGTTTTTAACAATATAAACAATGTTTTTATTTTTATTTTTTTTAATAAAATGTTTTTATTTTTATTTTTTTTACTGTAAATCATGCGCGGAGTGTTGCTACATCGACTATCTTATAGCCTGACTCGCAAGGGAGTGCTGCTACATCGACTGACAAATAGCCTGACTCGCAAGGGAGTGCTGCTACATCGACTGACAAATAGCCTGACTCGCAAGGGAGTGCTGCTACATCGACTGACAAATAGCCTGACCCGCAAGGGAGTGCTGCTACATCGACTGAGGGTTTGGATGGGGCAGGCAGTCTATCATTATTAAAAAAAAAAAATTCCGGTCTTGCATTTTAATTTTTACTTTTTGTCAACAAAATATCGAAAAAACTTTCGGACAACATCTAAGGGTTCTATATATATATATATATATATATATATATATATATATAAATTAGTAGAAAATCATTCAACAAAAATTTTTTTCATTTAACACTGTGTTTCATCAATAAAGACTCATCAGAAATCCTTAATGCTAAATGAAAAAAAATTGTAAAGTGATTTTCTACTAATTTATAATTGCTCTGTTCTTTTAAGAACATTGAGCACTTTATTTTGTAGAACACATTTTGAAGTTGTTTAAATATATATATATATATATATATATATATATATATATATATATATATATATATATATATATATTATATATATATTATATATATATATATATATATTATATATATATATATATATATATATTTATATATATATATATATATATATATATATATATATATAATATAGAGCTTCAGCACATGCATCAAATATCTTAAAGCCTGCTGCCGATAAGGAGTTCTATTACATTGACTGAAGATTTGGCAAGGAGCAGCAATCTTTATTTTTCATTATTCTTAGATTTTTTATTCTTTCTGTAGCTGTATGCTATAAGGATATACAAAAGCTGTATGCTATAAGGATAAACAAAACTAGTAAGCATATGCTTATCTAAACATGAATTTATATATATATATATATATATATATATATATATATACATATATATATATATATATATATATATATATATATATATATATGTATATAAATATATATTTTTTTGATTGAAGGCCAATTTAAAAAAAAATGTCAGAATAGTAAAAATTATATAGTTTTGCTAAGTTTAAATATACAAAGATTTAACAGTCTGTTTGAAAAAATTCTAAATTTATTATTGCAAAATTAGTTTTTGAGGTTAATTAATAACTTTCAATAACTTTTAAAATGATATTAAAGTTAAATAAAAACATTTTTAATTGAGATTTTTAATTTAAAAGAAATAACAAGTAATGTAAAAAAAAAAAGTAATTTAAACTTTTGTACTAAATAGAAAAAAAAAACATTTACATAAATTTAATTTCTTTGAGATAAATTTAGTTTCTTTATTACTTTTGGGAGCATGAAGTAAATGCAAAGTTTAAAAAAAAAAGTTTGCAAATGTTTGGCATTGTTTCTTTGAAATGGAAAATCTGTACAACTTTGCAATTAATGTAATCAATAAATATAAATCAAAAATTTTCTGCAAACTTTTATCTAATAAAGAAAAAAATATGTAGCAAAATAATGACCATTGAGATAGTGTCAGATGGAATATTTAGTTCTTCCCTATTTAAAGTACTCAAAAAAAGTTCCATATTTTTCATAATATGTTATTGAATCATCTCCAATTTCTTCAACAGAACACTTCTGAACATAACCAGCAATATAGACAATAGAATATAAAATTTCTATATTTATTAGGGTGGCTCTTAAAACAACATTTTTGAAAAAAACCTGTTCCTACCCCTTTACTTTGTTCTATATAATACTAAAACACTAGGTTTAAAATTTTTTTGAACAAAAAATTATTTTAGGGGTAGCTAAAAATTTGACTGGTCCCTTAAATTTTGAAAATAAAAGTTCTTCTAAAGTATGTCAACCTGGTACTCAAAAGAAGTGAAATTATACAAAAACTTCAAAAACAGTAATCACTTTACAAAAAAAGCATGTTTAAAAAAACTATTTTTTTAAAAATTGAAAATAATGACTTTTTTTATTTTCAGCTTAAAAACAATAGTTTTTATGCATTTATTTAAGAAAATAGTTATTTTTTTGTAAATTGATTAATATACCAGGTTGACATACTTTAGAACAACTTTTATTTTCAAAATTTTAGGGACCAGTCAAATTTTTAAGGGTCTTGAGCTACCCCTAAAATAATTTTTTGTTCAAAAAAATTTTAAACCTAGTGTTTTAGTATTATATAGAACAAAGTAAAGGGGTAGGAACAGGTTTTTTCAAAAATGTTGTTTTAAGAGCCACCCTAATATTTATGCCATCTTTTAGATCTTCTAAATTGTAAATAAAATCAATTTCTCTATCAAAACCTTCAAGAATCAGAAGATCTGAATACATTATGGGACTCATCCCTATATCTTAGATTCCACATCTGGACATCAACATTATGGGGCTCATCTCTGTATCTAAGGTTCGCATCTGGACATTTACCATTCACTATTTTCCAAAAATTTATAATCAACTCCAAATAAATTTAACATTCCCTAATCAACTCTAAAAAAATAATAGTACCCTTGACACATTCTTGATCTATTTTAGGATGAGTTTTTACAGCTGCAACTGTCTATTCACTAAATACTTGTAAACAAGTGCTAACTTTTTTCCAATTTATTGTTTTTTTGTTTTTTGTTTTGTTTTTTTATACATCTTCATTTTCAACAAGGCTGCAAGCAACCACAATTAGAGTTGGAAGTTACTGGAAAAGAAAAGATGATGTTTATAGAATAAGATAATGATTAACAGACGACTTGAAAGATTATGAATCAGGGAAACAAGATGAAGGAAGTGAATTCCAAAGAACTGATGTTTGAAGAAAAAACTAGACAAATAAAGATTTTTAGAGCACTTAGGAACAGTCACAATAAAAAAAATGAATAAATAAATAAATAATAATAATAAATAAGAAATGAATAAATAGAAAAAAGAATGAGACTTAAATGAATGACAAGTAATACAAGAATGAATTTTAGTAGATGGTACAAGAGACACTAGCTCTTTAGAGCAGTGCCCAGGGTTGCAAAAAGAATGGTTGTTTTGAAAAAAACCAAAAATCATTGGTTTTTTTAAAATAACCAAAAAAACCATGGTTTTTTTGGTTTAAATTAAGTTTTTATTAAAAAATCCCTATTTAGTTATCCTTTTAAATTAAAAAAAAGCATAACGCATTTTATTTGAGTAAACTATATTCTTTATCAATATTACTGTTTATTTCATCAAAATTATTCAATACATTTTTAATGTTCTATTTATAAATACAAATTTTGCTGCTTTTCTTACCCCCAATTGGTTATTCTACCCCTAAAAGTTGAAAAAATTCTTTTGATTCCAGCACTAGAAGCTGGTGCATTTAATAAACCTTCAATACCTACTATGTTACAATCCACAATTTTTAGAGATTTCCACCATTCTATTGGTGATATATTTTTTAAAACAGATGCACTATACAAATAACTTTTATCGAATGGAGCAGATTTGGCTTTTAATTTGAACATTATTGGTAACAAATTTTCTTGAACTATTTATCTGTGAAATTCATACCAGCTTCATTTTCATTTTCAGAAAGATTAGATCCAAAATATCTAGGATCTAGTGTGTTTGCCAGGAAATGAGCATCACCGACAGTCTGAAGGTATCTAGATTCAAATTTTTTTTTTTTCGTTTGATAAAAATGATAAACTGTTCATCAAATCTTTAAAAATTTCAACAGTGTCACTTATTTTTGTTTGATTTCTTTGCAACTTATCTAAAGCTACTGAAATTGGTTTTAATATTTTTAATAAATCTTCTGTGTTTCACTTTATCTATATATCACTTACTTTTTTACCAATCATGGGATCCAGGTCTTTATTTTTTTCAAACATTGTGAAAATGATGGTCCAGTTGTTGACATATTTTTCAAGTGAATGATGTACAGAATTTCAGCAAGTTTCAGTAGGAAGTGCCAATCTTGTTCCTCCACTTAATTTATAAATTGTTCCAGCTTGATGATTATTTCTTATATATTTTATTATTTGTGTAACATGCTTGCTCACATTTTCAATGTTAAGATTGTTTGCTAAAAGATTCAGCATATGAGCAGCACACCCATAAGTTAAGATAATATCTCTTTCAGATGACAGTACTTATCTCATTGATTTCATATTAGCTGCATTGTCAGTCACAAAGCTTTTTACAGTGCATCTATATCTACGTCTTACTGAATCTATTTCTTCTCTTGCTAAATGTGTAAGATATTCACCAGTTTGTGAATGACCAGAAGTGCTGATTGTTTCTACTATGTTTCTAATGTTAATTTACTATGTTCTAATGTTAATTTAATTTGTACTAATGTTATGTTCTAATGTCTATGTTCTAAAGTTATGTTCTAATGTCTATGTTCTAATGTTAATTTCTACTATGTTTCTAATGTTAATTTTTTCTGTAATTACAGAGATACAAACTATAGGTTCACTATGCACATTACTCCAGCCATCTAAAGACATGGCTACAATTTTCCCATTCAATACATTACATTTTTCAATTTCTTCTGTGTAAACCCTATCTAATATTTCTCCTCCAATTTGAGTTCTATTAGGTAGAGTGTATCCCGGATGAAACATATTGATAAATTTTTAAAACACTTTGTGTTCAACTGTTTTAAAGCTAGAGTTTGTACTGTATATAAATCTACCAAGTTGCAGATCAAATAAATCTTTTTCTTTGAGGCTTGTTCGTGTGAAAAACTTATTAATCTTCTAATACTTATCAGCTGATGTTGAATTGAGCTGAGACCTTTTCATTTGTTGTTGTGATGTTTAAAGTGAGTTACCTTGAAATTGCAGTTTATTGAATTATTTTAAGTTAATATGTCTATACGTGATAGTAATTTAAATATATATGTTTACAATTTAGGGAAAGAATAAAATTTTAAATGACAATGCAGTCATTTAATTACCTTCAAGAAGTTGTTGATCTTCAATTGACTCCATAATTTCATGGGGTTGTGATTGCTTGTTCTTTTTTATATGTTCATGCATCCTTTAAATTTGACCTTTCACTTCTTTTCTACACGCATTACAAACTGCTCTACACCCCTTTCTTTCTGGAACAGTCACTTGTGTATATTTTAACCAAATCATGTCACGTTTGCGCCCAGTTTTTTGAGACAATTTTGTGGTATCAAAAAATTATGTTAGAACTACTTATACTTTTGCTAAACATATAAGTCTATATATATATATATATATATATATATATATATATATATATATATATATATATATATATATATATATATATATATATATATATATATATATATATATATATATATATATATATATATATATATATATATATATATATATATATACACATATATATATATATCGTTAAGAAAACTTCCTGATGAAATAAAATCATCAGGAAGCAATGCTTTTTAATGAACTTATTGAAGGAGAAACAGCCTGTAGAGGAAAACAGATAAATAAGTGTTATTACTAATTTATTACTGCTCTGTTCTATAATAACACTGAGGACTCTATTCTATGAAAAAACAAAAACAAAAATCATGGATTCAAAAAAAATCATCTACATTGAAGATTAGTTTTATTTGTGAACATAACCCTCTTTTAGTTTCCTGTTATAAATTCAAATCTTTTTTAAAAAACATTAATTTGGTTTAAAACAGTATTTTTTTAAATTGAATTAAACCATGGTTTAAACCATTTGGTTAAAACCTTGCAACCCTGGCAGTGCCCATTATAGTATTTATAGAAAAGATAAAGAGAAGCAACATTACAGCAATGTGATAATGGTTGGAGGTTGGCTGCAAGATGATGTCCAACTATGTTTACAATTTGTTTTTGCACCTTGTCTAAAAGAGAAAGTGCATCATTGGAAGAACCGCACCAGATATGGCAACAGTATTCCATACAAGGACAGATTTGAGATTTATATAGATAAAGAATGAAATCCTGGGTAAGAATTTGGTGAGCATGATAAGGAAATGCAACCTTAGCAGATGCTAATTTTGCAACTAATTTGATATACACTGTCCTCCAAAACATAAGTAACCAAATAAAATAAAATTTTTTTCTTCTTCGATTACTAATTACAGAAATATTTCTTTAAATTATATTTTGATTGAAAAAATTGGTTAATATTACATATAAGAAAAAAGATTTGTACATAGTAGGACTACCTGAAAATGAATAAAGGTGTTTTTTTGCTTTTAGTGATGTGCGAAAATAAGATTTTAAGTTCGAAACGAAACTAAGCCACTTTCGTTCGAATTCGATTCGATTCAAAAGTACACTGCACATATATTGAAATTTGGTATTTAAATAGTAATAATTTATAGTGTGTGACAGAACACAGAACAGAAATGAAATATTATACATTTTATATTTAATAACCAATCATATTGCAGTTTTATAATGTAAACAAAATACTAAGCAACACAGACTAGACTCTAGAGTCAAATAAAAGTGAATGAAATCAAATGAGACTAGTATCATACAATACAATTAAAATGTGTAATAATTCAAGTTAAAAAAAATCAAGTCAAGTACTTGCAATGCAGTGCATAGAATAAAGACTAGGATTAGTATTATATTTACAGTTATAGTTTAACAGATAATACAATACAAGTAAAAGTACAATGCTATAATCAATGCAAATGCTATACAGTTATGTAAAGTAGTACATGCATAGGCAATTGTTCCAGAAAGTCCGAGACCTTAATCTACAGTGTACTGTACTGACTGTGGCTGGCAGGGCAGTCTGGCTTCAGTACGCTACTGCTATGTGCTATACTACAAATTTTCGTGAATAAAAGTTAGTTCAACCACATGCTCAGAGAGTAGATTACATCGCCTTCTTGTAACAATGTTACCAGACGTCGAGTTCAACCTCTCCGAATTTACAGAAGTTGCTGGAATAGCCAATAGTGCCCTCGCTATTCTTGAGAGTTTCGGCAGACGGTGATGATTAACTTTCCACCAATCAAGTACATTGGCGTTCCTTCCAATAGGAGGTTCAATCATATACATTCTGACCTCCTCTTGCACAAAAGCTGCATCATCAACTGGCAGCATCCTATTCGCAGTTGCTGTTGTAAGCATGCTGTCGAAGTCATCCCATAAACTACTTGGCTTGGAGGCTGCAGCTGATGTCCGACCAGGACCTGAACCAGGACCAGCACTTCCAAAAGCAGGAGCGGGAGCACCAGCACTAGCAGATGTTCCTACAAAGTATAATATAATATAAATAGATGTAAAACTAAAATAGCAAACAGAAATGAAAACCTATGCATTATTGTTTTATTATTCATCTGTAATTAAATTAAACCACAATGCAGTAAATCTGAAAGTTAAATCTGAACTGCAGGCCATTACCATTACTATCAAGTCTTAATATGTGTTAATCACGTAACATAAAGCGTAATTGAATTGTACCTTGAATTAAGTTCGTGTCATGATCGCTCAAGGCACAATGTCCACCTCCACCAACACCAGTACAGTAAGTTCTCTACTTGCTTGTTCAAATGGAGCAAGAATTATGTGATAGCCTTCAGCAAGCTTCTAGTCTGCATTAGTCAAGTTATCAATTTTTTCACTTATTGCTAGCTCTGCAGATATAGCATCTTTTTCTTCGCATAATCTCTTCAGCATAAAGTAATCCGAGTTCCACCTAGTAGCAACATTGGTTATCAGTTCTCATTCTACCTTTCCTAATCGCTTCTGCTCTCTGTGCAAATTCTGTGTAGCCTGGTAGCTATGATGATAATGTGACAAAATACGACAGCTTTTGGAAAGGACAGTCTGCATTCCATCAATTTCACTCACGGCATTATTGATGGTTAATTGTAAAGTGTGATCAAAACAAGAAAGATATAAAATGATTGTGAGAGATTCATGGCGCTTTTCATATTACTGCCATTATCACGCAACGCATAAATTGGAACAGTCCAAGGAAGCTCCCAATTATCAATAGTCTTGTCTAAAGATTCAAGAATGCTTTCGCCGGTGTGTTCTCCTGGAAACGGCTTGTTTTCTAATGCAAATGTCTTTAACTCAAATTCAGGGCTTACATATGACAGACAGAAATAAATAAATGGATCTTGCGCCCTCGAAGTCCACAGGTCAGTCGTGAATGAATATGAAGGAATATCTTCAAAATCTCGATATATTTCATTAGCGGTTTTCTGTTTTACACTACAATATAACTCAGGTACAACTGATCTTGAAAAGGTAGTTCTGCTTGGTACCAGATATTGTGGTTCCATGTCTAGAGCAAGCATGCAACCAACCAAATTCGTTATAGCGATGGCATTTGGATGACTTGACGACCAATGTGCTTTCTTATTAAAAAGGTCATCAACTTTACTTTGCTTCTTATTTTCATTTTTCAGTTCTTGTTCTGCAAGTTTTCTTTTACGATTCTCTTCATTTCTCGCTACACACTCTTTATGGGCTTTCGGATGAGCAGCACGTAAGTGAGCATAAAGACCTGTTGTTGCTCCAGTTGGACACTGAACAGGTAACTTGTATGTTCCTATTTTGCAAATGCCTATAATACTATTGCCATTCGTTTTTTGTCTACTAAAAAATTCCCAGACATTACTTCGACAATTACCATCGTTACTGTCCGCCATTGTAAAACTGTATAACTTTTTTCTTTCACTTTTAAACGATAAAATTCGATTAACTTTGAGTTCGCTTCGAAACAAAGATACTATACTACGAAAATTCGAATTGTTCGAAACTAAAAAAAAAGTTTGATTCGAAACAAAACTAAAAGTCAGTTTCGAATTCGCAATCAAAGTTTCGAATTTCACACATCACTAATTTTAATGCAAAAAAGTTGCTAAAACATTAGCAACATTTTTATAATTACTCTAAAAAAATCATCCCCACAAAAATTTCTTTATGTAAAAATATTGTCCAAGGGAATAGTAGTGCTGTAATTATTAGTACTTATCCAATGAGAATCGACTTTTTTTTTACACAACATGCTAACATTTATGATATTGGCAAAAAACATTTTTAAAAAAAAAATCTATTGAAACCCAAAACATAGTAAAAAATAATTTTTTCACCAATTTAAAAACTGATTGTGCCAGACGTATTAATCAATTATAAATGTATGTATTATTGTTGTTACCACATTATTAACAACTTTTATTTTATCCAAATAAAGATTGCTAACAAAAAAACTATCAAAAACTGACTAAACTAAAACAATGTTGAGAAATTAGAAATTGTGGTAGTGAAAAAATATATAAAAACTTAAACTTTTACCAAAAAAACAAATAAGTAACTTTAAAAGCAAAAAAATTACCTTTAAAATTGCTCCACACAGACAAACAGTACAACCATCTCAAAATAATTAGGCAAGGTAAAATTATTAATACTCTGATAAAAGAAAGAACAAAACTATCGTACTTTCCAATAGGTAAACCATATCTGCCAACGCTAAGAGCACCACTCAACACAAGTAAACTTAGCATAAAAGCATCAAAATAATTGGAAGCTGGATTTTTATAAGGAAAGCAAAGTGTAAAAACAACAAGAACAATCAAAGACGCCATTGTTACATAAACCATTTGAACAAGTTTGCTATCAATAAAAATTCCAAGACCAATAATTGCAACTCTTGAAAAGAAATAAAAAGAAGCAAACCATTGATAATGATTACGAAATGGAGCATGAAATGCTGAAAAAAGTGGATGCCAATGATTGAAATATTGAAACACTTTCCATTTAGTCCACCACACTGTTGTTATAAGAAGTACTGGCCATAGAAGCACAATAAACAAAGCAACAAAGATTGCAATGATTGAATAATATAGATGACGGTGTGAAAAAAAAGGCCATTCTCTGTATATATAAACATGATTTTTTTCACCATTGTATTCCACTGGATAAAGAATGGTGAGTGTTATCCTTGTGATATCTGCATATGCAAGTACTGAAATCAAAACATAAATTCTTATGATATTATTTTTACTATTAAAATTAAAATCTTCATTAGATTTGTTTTTTAAAACAAAAAAGTAGATCACTTTGTTATTCAGTGCTAGTAAAAATTTATGCAACTTGTTCCAATTTGCAATCAAAATAACACTAATGAACATTATCAAGGGTATTAAATAATTAAAGAAAAGTTTATCTAAATCATTCCATTCATTTATAAGACAAAGTTTCACTTGATAAGTGCCAATATGTACTTCATAAAAATTTATGATGTTTTGAAGAAAAGTAGTAACAAATGTTTTTTCTCGAATCTGACTAGCAGTAACGTGGTATTGAATAACTTGGTAAAAGTAAATCCATGAGTTTAGCCATTAATCATAAACACATATATTTAAACATACTATTGAAAAACAAACTAAAAGAAATATAATAAGAATTCCTGGTAAAATAAAAAGTGCATGCAACCAACTGCATTTATCAACACAATCTTGTCCTCCAAACTCAACAGTTTTATTTTCTGGGCATTTAGAACATAAATAACCTAACCTCCCGCTTGCACATTGATTATCTGGGCCAAATTCACAATAATAATAATTGCATGGAGTACAATAACCATAAGGGCAAAGATGTGTGGTTTCTGTATCAGTTTCTATAGCCTTTTGAGTATAATTTACATACAACCCAGTTAATAAAGAAATTGTTCCATCTTTATTGCATACTATACCTTTAAGAAAATTTTTTACACTATTGCATACACAATTATTTTCATGCATTTCATAACCTAAAGGACAGACAGTTGTATTAAAATCAATGATAATTTGATAAACACTATTCAAGGAGAAAATAATGGTATATTTTTGCATTTTCATTCCAAAAACTTGAACAGTAATCTTATTATCTTTAACCACAAAACTTTGTAATGAACCATTAAGATAAACATCTATTAAACCTGATAAACTTTGATTGAGCTCATCAACTAAAAAAACAGTTGGATAAATTAGTTTTCCAGGAAAAACATTTGTAAAATTTTCTTTATATGCGTATAATTTGGAAGCATCTGTAATAAAATTATTAGTTCTAAAATAATTTGAAAAATTATAAGGGCAGCACTTAAGAGTAGAAACAAATATATCATTTATGTCATATTTATTAACTAATAATACTGTGTTGTTGCTGTATTCTAATTTTCCACTTTTTTTGTTTGAAAGAAAACAGTTTTCATTTTCATCAAGTTTATGGACGACATAAAAAGAACAAGATAAACTTTGTTCAGCATATATAGCACCACCCTGTAAAGCAGAGTTGTTTATAAAGGACATAGAGCTCGCATTGGAACTCATTATAATTCTAGACTTTATATACAATCTTAAAGCTCCACCTTTATTTCCTTTATTTGCTTTAAAATAAAGTTGTCCTGATACAAATGCAACTGCATTTTCAAGAATAATTGCTGTATTTAGATTATTGTTAAAAATATTTTCACCATAAAATTGAATTTTGCTATATTGTATATAAATAGTACCTTGTCCTATTGTTTGAATAAAATGCCAATGGTTAAGAGAGAACTGTGATTGGTTCAAAGCTAATGAAATTTGAAATAAATGAATGGCAGAGCCAACTTGAGCAGAATTATTTGTAAAACTGCAATTTTGAAATGTTACACTTTTTTCTGTACTTAGATTATTACTAAAACTTAAAGCACCACCAAATATACCATTATTATGAAAAAAAGTTGATTTTTTGATTAATATACAATTATTTAATCCTTGAAAAACATATAAACCTCCACCCCAAAAACCCTTATTATACCAAAATTTACACTTAGTTATTGACAAAGTATTTCCGCTTGTAACTTTGGTAAAGAAAACACTTAATCCACCACCACGATTAAAAGGAACATCAAATTCATTAGCTGAACTTTTTATTTTACTAGTACTGTTTATTATACCAGAGTTCCATTGAAAAATACAGTTTTCTATATTTATATTGGCTATTTCATTTTTTTCTTCTTGTGAATACCAAATTAGTAATCCTCCTCCTGAGTGATGTTCTAAAGAATCATTTAATGGTAAAAAAATTGTGTTATTTTGATAACCAACTGTCTTAAAATCAATTTTTCCTTTGCAATTCTGTAAAACAACAGAATAGCCAATGCTATAAGTAAAATTAACATTTATGAAAGTGATATTGACAATATTAGAGAAAAAAAGCGCAGATGACAATGTAATAGTACTCCTTTTAAACATTTGTTCACTTACTGAACCACAATGGGTCATATGGAGATTCATAAATAATAATCTAGTAGCATTGTATATCGAAATTCCAGCATTTAAACTTGATGTACAATTAATTACAATTTCTGAATTTACTCCGATAACTGTTAAATTGCTAACACCTTTTATAACGTTTACATTTGCTAATGTTTGATTATCTTCAATGATAATGCATAAGTTAGTTAGATTTAGAACAGAAAAAGCAGTTGAAATTGTTGAACAACGTATTTGCTGATTCTTTTCTGTGCAGTTATTAGAATATGTAGAACTTACGAATACTTCTCTTTGATTATCTTCACACACACGATATTCTTTTGCAGAAATGGCTTTAAGAGTTGCATAAACTATGAGTAAAATGTACATTTTTAATTTTATCTAGTTCAAATAATATCGTGTTATTTTTATAATACGAACTCAGGCATAACTAGGGGGTTATGTAGTACATTACTAACTCCGCCTTTTTACGACATTTTGTTGAATCGAGTGAAGGGGAGAAACACTCCTATTCAATCACACAATCCCGTATTAAATAACTTAGATTAGATTAGATTAAAATTTATTAGAACAGTGATACATGTTCTAATGGACACGCAGGTCCATAAAATATGAAAGACTCTGACAACGTACCCTACAATCACATAACACATATGCGAGATATCTTACAAAATATATATGTATTACAATTATATATAAGACCACAGTTATAAAACAAAAACTAGTTAGCGGGAACAGTATTTTTCAAAGTCGATAGAATTAATTTTAATTCTGAAGCTCTTGATTTTTTTAGCGTTCACGACATCAGACGGCAAGTTATTCCTTGTATTAACGACCTGAGTGAGAAATAGTTTCTCACTCAGGGTCGTTAACGACCCTGTGTGAGTATTTACGGACATAGAGTTTACATTTTAGTTTCCATAATTTGTAATTATGTCCTCGAGTGTAAATATAGTTGTTAATTAAAAAGAAACTTGATTTATTTAAGCAAATTAAATTGTTTAGAATTTTGTAACATATAATCAAGTCTTGCTTAAGGCGACGAATTTCTAGTAGTTCCAAACCAAGAATTCTAAGTCTATTTAAATATGAAAAGTTATTTAGGTTAGCAATTCTCTCGGTAAAACGTCTTTGTACTCTTTCCACTGTTTTGTTCATTTCAGTGCGGTATGGCGACCGAGCCGAGAGCAATATTCTAAGATCGGTCTTATATAGGTAGTGTAAGTCTTCACGATAACACGTGGATCTCGACTTTTAAAACACTTAAGGATTAGATATCCTCGAATGTTTGATGCCCGGACGATATTTGAAATATGACTATTGTAATTTAAGTAAGAATCCATGGTCACACCAAGATCTTTTGGGTTTGTAGACCAGGTTAAATTATGATCTCCTAATTGATAGTTGTAATTTATATCTTTACAAAATGAAGTAGACGCTATTCTATGAGTAAAGCACTTACTATTGGCTACTTTTAACTGCCATTTTTTTGACCAGAGATGAACTTTATAAATGGCAACAGCAAGATCGTGACTGTAATCGGCATCCTTAAATGAACTATATAGCTTGATATCGTCAGCATATAACATTAGAGAGCAATTAAGATCTTTTACTATAGAGGGTAGATCATTAATATATAACAAGAATAACGTCGGACCCAAAACGCTACCCTGTGGAACTTCACTAAGGATGCTGGTCGGATTGAATAGTGAGTTTCCAAACCGAACTCTTTGATATCTGTTGGAAAGAGATGCTGATATCCAATGAAGCAGGTTAGCGATTATGGCGTACATTGCAAGTTTTTTCAAAAGTTTTGGATGAGGTACAGAGTCAAATGCTTTTTAAAAATTAATGTACACCACGTCAGTAATTAAATTGCTGTCTAAAGCTTTATTCCAGTCATTAGTTGACTCTAGAAGATTTGTGCACGTTGATCTTTTAGATAAAAAGCCGTGTTGATTAGGTGTTGTTAGATTATTTATATTAAGATAATCAGCGATACATGAACTAATAATACTTTCCATTACTCGACAGCTAATACATGTGAGGGATATAGGTCTATAATTGCTAGCATCTGAAGTAGACTCTTTTTTAAAAATAGGCGAAACCGAAGCTTGAAGCCACTGTTTTGGTAACGAGCTTGACGTAAAACTTGATTCGAATATATATGAAAGCGGAATACATATTATACGTGCTAACTGTTTTAAAAGTATATTTGGTATACCGTCAGGTCCAAATGATGTGCTAGGTTTTAGATTTTTTAGTTTTTGATGAACTATCTTTGCTGAAAAATCTACGCATCTATCTTAATATATTCGATAATAAAATTCATCTTAATATGTTTACTAATAAAAGTATTTATTTTAGGCAAATTTCCATCATCTACCGTAAAAACACTTCCAAAGTGTTTGTTAAACACTTCCGCGATTTCAACATTGCTAGTAGTAAAGTTGCTATAGGTTTTTAGAGGATATACTTTTTTGGGGTTGTTTAGATTTTTATTTACGTAACTAAAAAACTTATTTGAGTTATTTTCTTTGACCAGTCTTAGTTCCACATTTTTGTGGTGTGTGGATATGGCTTTTTTACACTTTGATGCATATTGGATAAATGCCTTTTTGTGCTTGATGGTCTTAGTGATCGACCATCTTTTCTATAAAAATGATTTGCGAATTAGCATTTAGACTTTTAAAAACAATGCTTATTTTATTTTAAAATCACACTAGATTCTCTTTTTCATGATAATTTTTTAGCAAAGAAATAAATAAATGATAAACTATTTGTATTAAATTAGAATTTAATACAAGTAGTTTATTATTTTATTTGTAGCAACGCCGTTAGCAACAATATTTTCCCTAACATAAATTCCATAAAAAATTGTCATTTAACTTAAAAACAAGAGTGTATATGGTCTTTATATAGTCAATAAGGTCAAAAGGACATCATTGCAAATTAATTCTCATAAAGGTAGCCAGTTTTGAGTGAAAGTATTTTAATAAACCATTTTTTAATATTACCATTATTTTACGGGATCTTCAAAAAGAAAGGAATTTTGATGACCTGTTCGGAAATATAGGAAATCAAGAAAATTAATTAATATATAATCCAATAACAACCAGGTCATCTTTAAAAGTAAACGAAGTGTCAGCATAAATAAGATTGTATCTGTCACTGGGAAACCTGCTTCGACATAATCTAAAAAGCGACAGTTAGATTTATTAATCAGAAATAAGGCTGAAAGGATCTATCCTTAAATATATAAATTAAAATATAACTCCAAACGTTATGTTTTAATTAAATATTTATCAAATATTTTTGTTAAAAATAATTGTTGATTTAGTTGGAACATGTCTTTTTGTTAATCAAAATTGTATCTTGCCCATGAAATTGAATTGAATGAGGCTAACTTGCATTTTTTTTGCAAATACTTTCTCTAAAAAAGATCCCGCAGAGTACAATTTTTTTCTTTTTCTTTTTTAAGAAAATCGAAATACTGAGAGCTTTAAATTATATGATTTATTTTTTAACAAATAAGTAAGGTACAGCCATATAAGATTTTTTTTTTATATCTGAATACCACTAAAATAACAACTATAACTAAGGATAATTATAAATAGATGTCGCCTTTCCCCCTCCTTCTTGGATACATCGTTTTCGCAAGGGCAATCCCTGTAGTATACATGGCCTATGGTTCAATCAAACATTTTTAATAAACGTTGTTTAAAAAAACCAGGTAATATTTTCCGATTAAGTTCAATTATTTTAATTTCCTTGATATTTTGTGTAGAATAACTGTAACAATAAAGGTCAACACTTTTATTTCAAACAAAATATTTTCAATATCAAACAAAATATTTATTAACATTTTCTTTATCAAACTTCTATATCAAACAAAGTATTTATTAACATTATAACTTTTAAGTGGAAGATCTTTAAGTACAAATCTACATTACTACAAATTATTTCAACAAAAACAACGTTTAAAAATTTTACAGAAAAATTTATCTTTCTTTCATCCAAAACGGAACTTAAACTTTAATACGAAAAGTTAAAAAAAGAAATGAGAGAACTTTTACGAAAATTAATTTGATAACGTTAAATTATTTTTCTTCTTAACCACCAACCGTGCGAATCTGAAGATATTTAAAAAATATATATCCGTTTGCAGCACAATTTGTAATTAATTTCATTAAAATGTCTCTCTTCAAATTTTTAAGCAATATTGTCGCCTTAAAAGCAAAGGTGTCGATAGTTACTGGTAAACAAAAAATAAAGTTTGAGCATTCAGCATAAATGAGCAATTTGTACTTTTGTAAATATTTTTTAAAAACTCTAACCCTACTCTAACGGAGGTAGAATCTTTGCCTAATCTAAAACTAGCACTCATAACTGATAATGGTTTCAAGATAATGGTTTCATTTCAACCAATATTGGAGATGTCATATTTGCCCTTTAAGGCGACAATATGTCCCAATTTTTAGGTAATGAGACAGAAAATCCGGGTAACCCTTGAAAAATTAGTTTTCATACAAATTAGAAGACAATAAGCAAATACGGTATTACGATATAACTCTAATTTAATAATTATGTAAAAAATTGGAATCAAAAAAATTACACATTTTAACAATAAGAAACAAATGAGAGAATATGCATATTTTAAAACAATTAAAAATGGCCCAAAGAGGTGCGCAGGATTTCTAAAGAAAAAAGGTTTTCAAACCTCAATGACCAAGGTTGGGGTCAGATACGTTGGATCAAATACAAAAACAAATACGATTATTCTAGATTTCCAAATACAAATTCAAATACAAATATATGCAATTAGCGTTTCCCAAATACAAATAATTTAGGTTAAAAAAATATAACAATTTTCTTTAAGACAAGACTGAAAAAATGGTCTACTAAACAGAAAAATGAAAACAAGTCTTCTTACAAATATTCCTTTAAAACAAATTTTATTTTATTTTAGTGTTAAAAATCAAAGGACCTCTTGGTATTTCCAAAAAAAAAAAAACGCTGATTAACCTACTTTATGAAACATTTCAATCTAATACAAATATTTAAGAAAGTTTTTTATCAAGTACAATACGAATACAGTTACGCCAAATTTGCCCATTTTTACCAAATACAAATACGTATTTGACCCCAAACCCATAAAACGCCATTGAATACTTGTTTAAAGTTATACCGCTTATATCTTATGCATGCAATCATTCATCATTCTAGTTACTGATTGAAACAAATTTTCAAAGATTATTCATGCCAAGATTATTCATACTTACCTAAACCAAAAAACAATAGAATTGAGACGGAACGAGCATTGTTCAATTAATAATTCATGTCAGGTAATGTTTCGAACAAGATATATGGCTATGAAAATAGCCGTTTTTCAAACATGATAGAACTGCATCTTTGACATCGAAAAGTTTCACTGACATTTGCATCTTCAATTGAAATGTGGACACACAATGATACTGCTGTGGACACTTTGTACATTACACCCAATCTTTTTTTTTAAGAGACGTGTTCTTACAAATCTGTAATAATAAAATGATACAAATTTTCTTGATGATCACAATAATTTTATTGCTATTCTATCAAAATCATTTTCTATCAAAATCTATAGAAGAATGTATACAGCTATATTTTATTATGTAATTAAAAACAACAAGAAGAAATAAGGAAAAGTAAGAAAAAAACTAAAAAAAACAGTTGTATATATATTAATTATTTCCAACAAAATCACTTTCAACTTAAATTTAAGAAAAAATTAAAAAATTTTTTCTCTAATTCTATAACTGATTTAATTATAATAAAAGAAAACGAACACTTGCCCTGCATATACCGTACAAACTTTCAAAACCACTTTCAAGGTTCTTTAAACACCTACCGCATAAAGTCTCATAAATATATTTACAAAAATCTGCTTCATCAAAAGGATCATTAAGATTATCTTCTAAAAAAAGAAAACTAAGAGTCAAGTAATGTTCCATTTTTAAATAGTTGATGACAAGGTAATAGATAATAATAGGTAATAAATAACATAGATAAGATAAGATAGGTAAAAAAAAAACAAAAGATGATAAAAAGTAATAAATAAAAACTTCATTAGTATTAAAAAAACAATCTAAATAGGAAACAATTGTAATACAGGATGAATAAAATAAATGAAACATAGTAAGAAATAAGTTCAAAAACTGCGCTGAAATATAAAAAAACAGTGATACCTTCACAAAGTTGTAATGCATAGTAGCATACATAAACGTCACAGTTATAACTATCTTTCTGTAAACAATGAGTAGGGGCTGAAATTGCTTTTGGATTTAAAATGTTAAATTTTTGTATAAAAAGGTCTATAGTAACTAAAATGCATTTATTGTGTGATAAATTGCTAGGCATATAATTACAATACAGCGGATCAAGTACAGTAGCTTCTTCTGTTTTTACTTTTAGATGTATTAAAATCCAATGAAAATTAGTTGGATTGAAAGGAATAAGGACCTGCTATATAATCTTCATATCAACATCTTTCCATAAAAGTTTCAAACTTTTTGAATAGCTTTAAGCTAATGCTTTAGTTGGACCCAAATATTTGATTGAAGAAATTCTTCATTTCTAAGCAATGCAGAAAACCTCCAATGACTTCATCTTGAAGCTAGCCTTTCTGAAAATGCGGAGTGCTTTGTAATTTTAGCAAAATGTCAGATGGTATAATGTTTTTTAGTGTCATAAGGGAAACAAAAGTAAGTTGATGGGGGCCATGTCTGAAAAAAATATTTAAGCAATTTATGTTTTTTTTAACAAACTTAAAAGAACATTTAAAAATGTGTAAAGATATTTATAAAAAAAAAAAGTAGCAAAAATGTGCAAGTAAAATATATTTAAGACTGCTTACCTTATAAGAGTGTTATTGAAATCGCAAGTTTTTGTGTTGTCACACATTATTGTATCTTGTTTATTACAAATTACATCAATATGTTGCTGAGACAGTTTCAAAACTATTTCCTCTTTTTGGTTTTGCACAGGATGTTGATACGGTTTTGCTTCTTTTTTTTTTGTTTTTTTCTTGTTTTCCTGAACATATTAGGCCTCTATTAATTATCCAACTTCTTATTTGGCTCAAAATTTAAAAAGTTATTGTGCAATGATGGCTTTAGAGGTATCTCAATTGAATTTATATTTTTAATAGCTTTAGCTTTATCTGATCAAGTCTTCAAGTTGACTATTAATTGATAGAAGTTGCAGATTTATTATTATGGGATTAGTCACTAACAAACATAGTTCATTCACATTTTTATGAAACCTTCAGTCTCATTAATTAACAGTTTTGATTTTTTCTCAATTAGTTTATTGTTTATATCAACAGCCACATATACTTTTGCAAAATCTTTTTCTTGAGTTCTCAGAAGGAATGATTGTAACTTGTGAACCTGCTTGCAAAGCACTAACATGTCATTACAACTACACTTATACAAATGTTCACACAAATTACTACAAGCAGGATTTAGGCATACCTCTTAACATGAACTTTTTATAAAAATGTTAGTTAAAATATAAACAATATATGTTAGATCTTTAAATTGACTTTTAACTGTGTATTGAGTTGATGAACATTTAACAACACAGGTATCTGAAATCAACATTCCTTTTTCATGTCTTTTTTTATACTTTTTAGGGAGGGATACTTTTTACCAAGATAAATATTGTCTCTTGTGTCACCAATAATTATTGTTAAAAGTAAACTAATCAAGTCATCTAACCTTTTATTAGGTTGTTTTTCCATGTAAACTGTCTTCAATTTGTTATGAAATGATTCGCATAACATATTAGGATCAGTGTCTGCATGTTGAAAGTTACGACAACAAGTAGCCCATTTTATATGTTTAGAAGCATAGTACGTGACAAAGTAGTTAATGAAGTTAGGAGATTTATGTTCATATGCCTTGATAAAACCATTCATTGTTGACAAAATAACTTGAGGATCTTTTTGGGCTACTGTTTTGGCTGTTATACGGACTAATAATTGGTACCAGCTAAAAGTAATATTAAATTTTGGGATAACATTGTTGCCAAAATTAATAGTAAAAAAATTTTATATTAATTTTGCACTTAATAGTACATTAATAATCATTTTTATAATTTGCGCCAACTTACCCCGTGGTGGGGTAAGTTATCGCAATTTTTTTTCTTTTTCTGAATGTACTAGAGCTTTATTCAATTATATTAAACTGAGTAATTTGGCGTCGTTTCCAGATAATAGATTTTTGTTGTGCGTTTTAATCACGTGGAATGTGGACTGAAGGAATTTCGTTTGACTTTCTATCACGGCATTGATTTGCCCTTCAATTTTAAGTTTTGGATTGTTATCCCCGTAAGTAACAATCTGTGTTTTAGTTTTATAAAGGCGAAGCGGTCTTTTGATTAAATTATTTATCTTTTCAAATGTTTTAAAGTTATAAAATATTGATAGAAGCTCCAGTATCTATTAAAACAATTATTGGTATATTTTCTATATTAATCGTTACCTCGAAGTTTTCGAATGCGTCAGTATATATCTTGTTAGCATTTACAGAGTACAAGTCTCCTAGATTTAACTTTGCACGAGGATTTTCGGATTCATTAATATCTTTGTAAATTGTATTTATTGGTTTCGTAAAAATTTGTTCATTTCTTTGGTATTTCTCTTGATGTGTTGTTGTATTCTGTTCTTTTTGTTTCTTACTTTTACAGACTGTTGCAAAATGTCCAATTTTCCCGCAAGAGTAGCAAGTTTTCCCTATAGCTAAACATGCATTAGTGTGCGGGAATTCAGTTCCGCATCGATAACAAATTTTTTTCTGCGACTTATTTATAATCTCATGTGGTTCTTTACTGATTAGTGGTAAGTTTGTTTTCTTGACTGTATTTACTTCGCTTTGCTTATTCGTTTCTTTCTCCAGTTCTTCTATTTGATTGTCTATCAGTTCGAATGTTTTTGCAGTAATTAATAAATCTTGTATAGTTTTGTTAACGCAATTAATAGCTTGTTCGTGTAATCGAATAAAAACTGCTGAGTGTTTTCATCTGTACGTTGAGTCATTTTACGGAAGATAAAATTTCATAGCTTGGGTTTACTTACGGTTTGAAGTGTTCATTAAAAGCTTCGACAACTTACTGGTATGCGATTAGCGTATCTTGAGGTATAATGTTTTCATAAATTTCGTAAGTGTTATCTCCAATTAAAGTAAGAAGTAACGAAAGTTTTTGTTTATCATCTGTAATTATGAGTGAATTGCAAAGTAACGTTAAGTATTTTTTGGAATAATTACCATTGGATAAGTCCAATGGTAATTATTCCAAAAAATGACGGTAACCTAAGGATTTGCGTAGACATGCGAGCCGCTAATAAAGCTATTGGAAGAACGCGTTTCCCGACTCCAACCCTAGACGATGTTATTATAAAACTTAAAGACTCAGCCGTTTTCTCAAAACTAGATTTAATGAAGGCGTTTCATCAGCTCGAACTTGCGCCGGAATCGAGATCAATTACTACTTTTCCATCCAAAACTCAAATTAAACGTTTCACAAAACTTAATTTTGGAGTAAATTCTGCGCAGGAGGAACTACAAAACGCTTTACGAGAAGTTTTGAAAGATATAGAAGGAACTCTTAATATTGCTGACGATGTTTTAATATTCGCTTTAAATGCAAAACAACACAATTCAATATTACACAAAGTATTAAAAAGATTCAAACAGAGAGGTTTAACTCTAAACTTTGAAAAATGCTTATTTGGAAAAGAAAAAGTCAAACTTTTTGGATTTATAGTTTTAAAAAAAGGAATGCAACCAGATCCTGAAAAACTTGATAATATGAAAAACATGCCTATACCAGAAAACACTAAAGCTCTCCAAGGCTTTCTCTGGCTTATGAATTATTTTAGGGGTCTCATTCTACACTACAGTACAATTACTTATCCTTTACGAAACTTTCTTCAAAAAAATTCATCATGGAACTGGAACTTTGAGTGCCAGTGCGCGTTCGATGAACTGAAAAACGCTATGACATCAGACTCATGCGTTGGGTACTTCGACCCCAACAAAAAAACTACAGTCTTCACCGATGCAAGTCTTGTAGGCATATCTGCAATCATTGTACAAAACACGCCAAATAAACAAGACTTTAAACTCATATCTTATAATTCAAAAGCGCTGTCACCTGTACAACAACGCTACTCTACGCTGTAAAGAGAATGTTTAGCTATAGTGTACGCCTGCGAACACAACAAGACATACCTGTTTGGACACCCTTTTAAAATGAACAGCGATCACGCAGCTATTGTGAAGGTTTTAAACAACCCAAATGCTACAGTACCACTTCGCTTTGAGCATATGACTTTACAATTACATGGATATTCTTTTGATTTACACTACGTCCAATGATAACATAATATATCTGATTATCCAAGTCGACACCCGGTAGACCCTTGTGACAACGAAAAGCTAGAAAAATATGTCAACTTTACTGCTGAATACGCATGTCCTAAAGCCCTTTCACTGCTAGATACTCAAAGAGAAACCAAAGCCGATCCTATTTTACGAATACTTACAGAGTTAGTCGCCACTAATACCTGGTATAAGCTAACACATCCGAATTGTCCTCCAGAAATAAGAAAGTTTCAAAAAGACTTACTTGCTTACCGTAAAATTAGCCAAGAACTTACAGTTAATCAAACGCCAGACATTATCCTAAAAGTAAATCGAATTATCATTCCACAATCACTTGATATTACAGTTATACAACTGGCGCTTAATAGTCACATGGGACTCGAGAAAACCAAAGCACTACTTAGACAGAAAGTGTACTTTCCTGGCCGAGACACTAAAGTAAAACAATATATAAAACAATGTGCAATTTATCAGGCACTTGGTAAACAAAATCCACCAGCCGAACTATTAATCACACCAACACCATCGGAAGTTTGGGACACACTTAACATAGATTACCTTGATCCTTTACCTAACGGATTTTATTTGGTAGTTCTCATAGACCAAACATCAAAACTTCCGATTGTCGATATAAATAATACATCCGCTGACCTTCTTATTGATTTTCTACAGAAAACGATCACACTATATGGAATACCGAAAAAAATTATCAGCAATAATGGACCACCTTTTACTTCATTTAAAATAAAGATGTTTTTTAACAAACTTAATATTGAACATAAACGAATCACGCCGCTTTGGCCGCAAGCTAGCTCACAAGCTGAATCATTCATGAAACCACTGCTGAAAACAATACGAGCAGCACACATTGAACGAAGAGACTGGAAAAAGCAGTTATACAACTTCCTGTTCTCCTACTGTACCACTCCTCATTGCACAACTCGGATACCACCATCTACACTCATGTTCAATCGCCTTACAGGTTTTACAATACCCTCATTTCAGGCAAGGGTTGATACAAATATTAATGATCAAGCCAAGAAGAGACAAGAAAATGCTAAGTTACACAGAAAGAAATACCACGATTCAAAATACCACGCATAAAATCCAAGTTTAAATATTGGAGATACAGTACTGACAAAACAAAAGAGATATAACAAAACTACGGCACCGTTTGAGTTTAAACCCTACGCAATTACGGCAAAGAACGGTACAATGATTACTGCCAAATCTCCCGTTGATAACTCGCAAAAAACTCGGAATGCTTCACACATGAAGAAAATACCAATGGATATACAATTCAATCCGACACCAATTAAAGAAGAGGGAGACGAGGAATACTTTCAGAACGAATCAGTTTCACCAGAAAAAGAAATAACAACTACTATGCCGATGCAACAAAACCATTATCAAGAACCGAATCCGAAAACATATCCAAACAGAGAAAAACGTCCTATAGAATTATGGAGGAAATATTAAAACATTCCCGAACTTAAATAGTAAAACATTTCATTTAAAGAAGAAGGGGAAGATGTAAGAATGTGCTCCGCGATGAAGATCTTAAGAAAACTATACTTATTTTAATGTAGTTTTGTAAAAGATTATTATATAAAAGTAAGCGATAATAAAGGTTGTTTTACTTCATCAAAATTTACAAAACAAATTTATATATATATATATATATATATATATATATATATATATATATATATATATATATATATATATATATATATATATATATATATATATATATATATATATATATATATATATATATACACACACATACACACTTACAAATATTTAAAAATTATATCAATTTACTATTTAATATATCTGTTTGTCTTTAATTTTCTTTTTTGATTTCATGTAAAATGTTTTAACAAATTTATTATTATTCAACCAATATTTATAAGTATAAAACTTATAAATGTAAGCTGAAATAATAACTCCGAGTTTTGTATTCATATTTCAAACAACATGTGTGTCTTTAGATCTTTCATACTTTGGTCGAAGAAAAACAAGCACCACTTCAAACCTTTTAACAAACAAGCTTAGTAAGGATCATTTAGAGCTTATTTTTGGAGCAATTCGCTCGTCTGGTTGTTTTTATAGCAATCCAACTTGTCAATAATTTATCGCGGCATATAAAAAACTACTTTTTAGAATTCTAAGTACCAGTTATGCCTTTACCAGTAATGCTACTTCTTGAAGTAGCATTACTGGTGGCAGTGGTGACAGTGAAAATAAAGACCCATTTAATATACTTCATGTGTTAGATGATTCTAACAGTAAAAACACAATGACCATCGCCACTATAATAAGAAAGTATAACCAGATAGATAATATAACGCCACACTTTACTGATCATGATTATTATGAAATACCTATTGTGAATAAATTATCAGAGTTCAAAAATTGGCTATATTATATATATCTGGTTATGCGGCAAAAATGGCCGAAAAGCAGTTAGTGTGTCAACACTGCTGTAAATATCTTGGTTCCATTATTTATCTACATGAATCTACTTTTCTCTTCTTTAAAGATAGAAGTGGTCTTTTTAAACCTTCACTAAATGTGATTAAAGTGTGTGAAATGACAGAACAGAAATTTGTTAGAATGTCAACATCACTTTCAGGAGAATAAGATGCGGTATAGTTAATACTATTTTCATTTCAGTTTTGTATGACATAAATTTATCTTTAGTGTTTCGGAGCTTAGAAAATTATGTTTGATACCCTAATTAACGAAAACCATATTTTTATTTTAGTAAAATTACTTGTTAACTGCTATTGCATAATAAGTTACATCACCTTGGAAAAGAAGAATCCACAAAAGTGTTCGGAATAAATGTAAGAGAGACTCTCTGCGAATTGGTATTATTTAAAACTCAATGAAACTAACATGTTACTTTTACATGTTACTGATTTTTTAATAATACCAGTTGATAGTCTTACTTACATTTTTTGTAATGAATGCGCTTATTATATAGAGATCAGTGTATAATTGGGTTGCCCTACGTCCACTTTTTCAGTGGGAGAGTTTGCTAAACTACTTGCCCAGCTAACACACCAGCGTTGGGCCAACGTTGGCCCAATGCTTCTTGTAACGTTGGCCCAACGTTGGCATCCAGCGTTGGGCCGATTCCTTGATGGCCGCCGGGCATACATTGGCCCGATTACATTGGCCCAATGCAGTTTAGCCAGCATTTATCCGACGATATATTTTGTTAGGTTCAGTGAATTATAAACGCTACTTGTAACTAGCACGCAGTTAGTTAGGTCATTGTTAACATAAAATTTGCTTAAATTTGTTTATTTTTAATGTATTAAAAAGATTGCAATTGCAATCGACGTATGATTAAAGCTATTTAAATTGTTTTAATCAAATGCAAACTGAAATGTGTTTGTTATTTCATTCAAGCTAAATTTATTTTCAAGGTGAAAAACAAAACATATTCAATAAAATGAAATGTATATCAGATAATATTAAAACTGTTATACAATAATCTAGACATTATCTTCGCCATTTGCATCACTGCCTTTGTCCCAAAGTTCCGAGTGGCATGCATAATCAATCCTCGCACCATCTGACTTTTTTCGGTCGTACAATTTACGAACCCACGACTTCATTTGATCGTTTACTTCCGCTTTTAAAACATCTTTTGCACCTTGTCGTAAAAAAAAATACATTTAAATATTATTAAATAACTTTGTGTTAAAACATTTCAAAAACTTTAGTAGCCCTAAAAAATAGATTAACTACAGTTTAAAAGAAATTTGTTGGGCAATCATTAAAAAGACAACAAATGAAACCAATTACATTCTATTTACATTTAAACCAAATTTTATCTATTTTTCGTAAAGCCAACTTGGGTTTCCTAAAAGTTAAAACCTTAAATAGGGTTACATTCAGTTATAACTTAAGTATAAGTTAAAACTTACATGTGTATAAGTAAATTGTTTTATGTTATAACTGAATGGCCCTATACAACATAACTATTATCATGTTTAATATTTATTGATCACTAACCATAAACAATAGATTCATGTTTTTCATCCCTTGCTTTGTCCTCCTCGACCTTCACTGTTTACTTTGTTGATCCACTTCTGTAGTCATCAATTAACAGAAAATGTTGCTCAGTTTCTTCAACAACTCGTCCATCAATCAAAACAAGATAAATAATCTGAAAAGTTTAAAAATAAACCCATAAGATCAGATAAAATATTTTATTAAAAGTACACTGAAGCTCTTTCAAGTAGAACCTGCTAAAGATGTTATAAAAATGGTATGCAATGGCAAAAATATATTGTCAGTTAATACCACAGCAACATCTGAGGAGCGCAGCGGTGGATTAATACTTTATATAGCCCTGGATCTAGTATTTTTTGGAGGCTTTTTTTATACTCTACAGTGTAATAATGACTACTAAAAAATATGTAATATTTAAAATTCAAAAGCAAAAAATACATTATTTACGTCGAGACATATTAATGTTGATAAACCAGGTGACATTCTTCGCATAGGCAAATTGCTATTCTGTTGTTCACTCACATTACTAACTAAAAGTAAATATAACAAACGTTAAAAACTTTGAATGAGTCTTGTTTTGCAGTGACGATATATATATATATATATATTATATATATATATTTATATCTTATATATATGTATATATATATATATATATACATACATACATACATATATATATATATATATATATATATATATATATATATATACATATATATATATATACATATATATATATATATATATATATATATATATATATATATATATATATATATATATATATATATATATATATATATACATATATATATATACGCATATATATATATATATACATATATATATATATACATATATATATATATAAGTCTATATATGTAAATATTAAAAATAGTATCTTTATATTATCATGTATAATTATGTATATTTTAAAGAGTGCTCAATACATAAATTAGAGCTATATAGTATATATTACTTTTGCCCGCAGTATCAGGAATTAGCTAAATGCTAATAGTTATAATATTATTTGCTATATATATATAATATTATTTGGCAAATAATATTATATAAAAAATATAAATAGCAAATAATAAATATAAATATTAGCATTTATCATATTCCTGATACTGCGGGTAACAGTAATATATACTATATAAATATATATATATATATATATATATATAATATATATATATATATATATTTATATATATATATATATACATATATATATATATATATATATATATATACATATATATTATAGTATATATTATACCTACATAATAATATATACTATATAATAATACATATATACCTATGTGTATATATATATATATATATATATATATATATATATATATATATATATATATATATATATATATATATATATATTTATTACAACAATTATAAATGTATTCTATAAAATATATATATATATATATATATATTACATATATACCTATATAGATGTGTATATATATATATATATATATATATATATATATATATATATATATATATATATATATATATATATATAAATATAATATACTAAAACTTAATCTAAATAGATCATGATATTATCTAAAATTAACAATAAATTTTTTGATAAAAACAACAGAAATCTTGGTTTAAGATTTAAGATTTATGACGAAACTAATAATATTATAGATATTGTATTGAATCCTTTGTAAGTGTAGCTGCACAATTCCTTGCACGCAACGCTCTAATATCTTTGCAGAACACTCAAAAATTACTTTGCTTTTTCTATTAATTTACAGCGATGCCATTATAAAAAGCAAACTATTTTAAAATGGAGATTGTAATGATATATATAAATGCTTTGCGTGAATAGCTCGATAAGCCGCAAGCGTAGGTTTTTCAAAGTAAGTTGGCCCAACGTATAGCCAATGTGATGAAAATCTATGTCGAGTTACATTGCGTTGGCACTACGTTGGGCCAACGTTAGTCATCCAATCCAACGTTAACCCAACGTTGGGCCAATTAAGCATGTGTTAGCTGGGTGACAGTCAATCATACTTGAATTTAATCACGACGGTAAAAAAATAAATTAAGGACTGAATGTAATTGATAACTTGGAGCAAAAAGTTATTTTAGCGCGCGCTCCTTCGTAAAAAAAGGAAGTCTGGTGGTCTAGGACCTTAGTGTATTATGTTGAATGTTTCGTTTATATTTATTTGGCTGACACTTTTTGCGAAATTAAAATTAAAAATCTATTATAAAAGTATATTGTAATAAATAATAATAAATACGGAGAGTCTCGAATAACAAACATCAATAAACAACAAACAGAAAGAACTTCAAGAAACATTTTTTTTAGAAAGAAATTACATGCGATTTGTTAACAGCATTTACAACAATACCACTGTAATTTACTGCAATACATCTCTATAATAACCGAATAAGCACAAATGCATGCCCTTTTTTACAATTTTTAAAGTTTTTATATTTTTAAACACAATAATATCATTGAAATATGTTTCTTGGTTGAATACATATGAAGGTAGTAAAAACCATAAAATAAACAAATTTTCAAGCGCGATCACAGTATTTTCAAATTCCGTTCAGCTTTTTGGGACTTTTCAATATGGCGCCGAACAAAAAATTGGCTTCAATTTTGATATTAGAGAGTTTAAGCATACAAGCGTTATGTCGAGGCAGTGGTTGGAATTCAAAAGAATTTCTCGTGAATAATTAACAAGTTTTAAGGAAATTTCTTTTCTAACGCGTCGCGTTTAAAACGTACGCTAGAAATCTTATTTTTTACCACTGCTTATAAACGTATGTTACATGAACAATTAATGAGTTTAAAGCTCATACTTTTGTTTTGAATGATTTGCTTTAATAAATTTGAGGTTGACGTCTCTCTAACTTTTAACGTTTTCTTTAAATTAAAAATAAACTTTGATGCAAGTTTTCTCGTAAGATTGCTTTGATTGTTTATAGAGCAGATTTTTTTTGAAATTGTTCTTGGAATTGTTTTAAAATTGTTTTTGGAAACACATTTAACTTAAAAATAAATTACGAAAATTAATGACTTGAAACGCGCATGTTGAAAGTTTTTCATGCCTAATGTTATTTAAATTTGCTGTTGTAACAAACTTCCATGCGTTTGTACTAACACCACCTGGAGATAACGCGTGTATGCTTAAACTCAAACTAGTCTGAAAGCATCAAAATTAAAATTTTGATGTGTTTAAATGTGTTTAAGTTTATGTGTATGTGTTTAAGTTTAAGTTTATGTAAATGTGTTAAATGTGTTTAAGTGAAGTGTTTAAATTCAATAACGCTGAATTCAAATCTGAAAACAATTTTTTATTTATTGTTCAGATATTGCATAAGCGGCCCAATCAAGAATTTCAGAAAAAGTTTTCATTTTTTTGCTTGCGGTTTCGTAATATATTGCATTTATTTAAATATATATATATATATATATATATATATATATATATATATATATATATATATATATATATATATATATATATATATATATATATATATATGAGCTGCAGCGAGGGAGAGGGGTCAAGGGCAATGCCCCTTCCCCCACAAAAAAATTTTTCATATCAAATCAAAACTAAATATTTTAGTTAAAAATTGTAGGTGATGATTTCCGTTTATTTTTCACAAGTTTTTCATCAATATTTTTGAATAATAAATAATAAAAATCACAAGCAAAAATTCCTTAAATTAGTCATAAATTGGGTATTTATTTTTTCATGAAAAGCTTCTATTCAAATATTCAATTTAATAATCAATCTAAAGATATACAAGTCAACACATTAAATTAAAAACCATAATATAAAAAGTACAATACGGAATAACGAAGATATGATTAAATGTGCTATAACAACAACACAAATATAGTGTCAATACGGTATAGTTTGCAATGAGTATAAGCTCGTTTATTTTAGTTATATGCAGCTGATTTTTTTAGGAATTGTTAAGCGATAAAAGATGTTCAAAATATACTATAAATATAATGTTTTAATAGCGGACTTTGCATTTTACATAGATTTCAAATTTACTAAAATATGCATTTTTTTTAATGTATTTTTATCAAGTTAAATATATGGAATCTTTTATAAAAATAAAATAAAAATGAATATTTTAACTATTTTTAACAATTTAGGTAGCAAGTACGATTATATAAGAAAAAAAAAATGTTTTTGAACTTGTATTTATAGAAATAAAACAAAAATAGAGACCCTAGTATTTTTGATAACGTAAAATAGGTTTATTTTGGGAGCTTTAAAGTTGGTTTGAATAATTATATTTGCAGCTGATTTTTTTTTTAAACAATACATCTATATTAGGACTTAATAAAATCATATCGATCAAGTCCATGCATGCGGACTTTAGCATTACATGCATTGCGATCCATTTATTATAGAGCTCAGTGGTTTAATATTTGTTCTTTGTTGGTCTCCGCGCAAAACAAACACGAGGTCAGCGGTAATAATAAAAGCAATCGTTAAAAAAAGTAATTAAGAGCGACTTTCTGTAAGAATCAGACAGAACTCAATTAATTCAATTTTGAATTCAAAGAATTCAAAATTGTTTTTAAATTTGTTATTGCTATTCATACTAGAAGCTCAATTCCAAAATTTTTTCAGAAAATATTAATTGCTTCTCTAGATATTAGATGTCAAGTTTAATTAAATTTTTTGAAATATTGACCAAATGATGTCGAAGGCATTTTTAAACTCGAAAAAAAACACAAAGGAAATACTTTACAATCAGTATTTCACGTGATTATTGTTTATTGTCTAGTTCAGACCGAAAATTAATAAAATTGGTAAAGGAAATTTTTTCCTTGACTAAATATCATGCTTCAAAATATGCAAAAAATGATTAATTTTTGTCATTTTTGATCTTCGTTTTCATTCAAAGCCGCGAATATCCCATAATTTTTTTTTGTTATTATAAATCTTTACCTAGTTAAGTACCTAAAAGTATAAAAACACCTATGGGGAAGTAAAGTTATAGCCAAAAAATCCAACTCAAAAACAAAATTCTAACCTTATGACGCATTGATTGTGACATAATAATGGTTATAGCCCTGGGTTCACTGTAAACTTCAATTTAAAAAAATTTGTATTGACCTTTAATCTACCTTATTTATAAAAACTACCTATGGGGTATTGCAATAGTTTAGAAAAAATAACATATAAATAGTATAAATGTTTTCTAGGTGCTTCTATATATATTTGCAAGCGCTTGAATGAGGTATGTTTCCTTGTTACTCTATCATATTTTTTGAGTATAATTTTTACTCCGAATATTTTTCCTGACTATGATTTTGAGTAGTATTATTTTATATTATAATAAATCTCTTTTGCGTATTTTTAGTTAGTTAAGATTTTTTTCTTTTTTTAAAACATTTTGATTAAATGTCTTCAAAAAATATTACTTACAACAACAACACGTGTCATGTTGTTATTTTGAACAGAATAGTTGTGGACCTTACATGCGACCTACTCCAAATGTAGATGCAATGTTGGTGATGATGTTAAACTATCAATAGGCAGCATCACAGAATATTTGAAACACCTATTAAGATATGCACAACAGAAAAAGACAAATATTGATGCATCAATGTTTGATGAAAAAACAACTAGATGAAAAAACAGCATTTTGGTTGAAAGACTATTCACAGAAGATATTACACGTGAAGTTTAGAGAGGTTCAGAAGGATTACTATGGGAAAAAAGGCAGAAGTATGCTTATAAATTTTTTTTTTTACCAAAAAAATGACATTTTCAAAAAGCATGTTTATCAAACAATTTTATAACGCTGCAATCAATATGTTTCCTCTGTTATCTCTATTGCGAAATCAGTTCTAAATCAGTATTGCCTAGATGAGCCAGAAATAGTAAATATTTTTGCAAAATCGGATAATGCTAACTATTCAATTGAATCTATGTATGTTATGTACAAGCTCTGCAAAAATAAGAACTTTCAACCTCTACGGTACGACTTTAATGAGCCTTGTTGTGGAAAAAACCAATTCGATAAGGAATGTGCACCCGCTAAAACAATACTAAAAAGTTACGTCTATGCTGGCAATGACATAGTAACAGCAGAAGATGTTGCAAAAGCTGTGAAATATGGTTATGTCGTCAAATATGGTGTGGTTAGTGTAGCAAAAATTGAGAATGTTTATTTAACTGGTCCTAAAATTTCAAATATAAGCAACTACTACTCCTATGAGTTCCAAGAAAACTACATGACTAATATACGACACGATGGAGCTAAAGAGCCAAGAAAACTACAAGGCTAATATACGACATGATGGAGCTAAAGTGCTTTACAACAACTTTTCAGTTGAACTATCAATTGAATTGGTTGTTCCATTCACAAGTACTAAAGGAAACTTTCAGCAGAAATTGTGGTTTAAATACACAACGTTTTTGCCCGGAGACTGGTTGTATTGAATCTTTTGAAAATATTATTGAGTTAGAAGAGCATACGCTGAAAGAGCAGCACAAAAGATCTGAACAATTTTCTTTTTTAGATAAAGTAAAAAAAGTTTATATCGAGAAGGTGAAAGCAACTTTGCAAGTTCATTCTAATTCTATAACTGCATCGGTTAAGATCACGCCTACCCCAATAAACAAAATATATTCGAAATAGTTCCATAAATTAGGTTGGGCATTACCAACAAGAAAAACTTTTCGTTTTTCTATTAAGCTGAATCAACTTCTTTATGAATACTTCATAAATAGAGAAAATACAGGAAATAAGATGTCACCAGAAGAAGTAAACACAGTGGTAAGAAAATATCTGACAGCTAATGAGTTTGTTGACCAAACTAGCAACCAAACTTTCTTTTATATAGTTGAAAGATAATTGGGTGGCAGTTTTCCGCAAAACCAATGGTACTCAGGAGTTGTTGCAGAGGTAAAAATTTTGTATATATTGTTTATATAACTTAAATGATTATTTATATAGAAATAAAGTTTCATTTATCCATAAACTTTGTGTTTAAATATTTCCAGATAACTGAAGTTGGTACTTTGAAGTTATGAAGAAATGAGCTAAAAAAAAGTCAAGTTGTAAAAGAATAAAATTATTGCAAAACTTTTTTTTATATAACTCTCAAATATGCCCCACAACTATTCTTCTTCTATCTGATAAACAATTGAAATATGTTTACGTTACATCTCAAACAATTTTTTTAAACTCAGGGCTTTAACCATTGCACAATGAATGCGTCAAAAGATTTGAATTTCGTTTTGAGTTGGATTTTGAGGCTAAGCCTTTACTTCCCCATAGGTGTTTTTATACTTTTAGGTACTTAACTAGGTAAAGATTTATAATAACAAAAAAAAAATTATAGGATATTCGCGGCATTGAATGAAAACGAAGATCAAAAATGACAAAAAAAATCATTTTTTGCATATTTTGAAGCATGATATTTAGTCAAGAAAAAAATATTCTTTACCAATTTTATTAATTTTCGGTCTGAACTAGCCAATAAACAACAATCAAGTGAAATACTCATTGTAAAGTATTTAATTTGCTTTTTCTTCGAGTTTTACCTTCAACAAACTTTGACATCTAATATCTAGAGAAGCAATTAATATTTTCTGAAAAAATTTTGGAATTGAGCTTCTCGTATGAATAGCAACAACATATTAAAAAAATTTTAAAAGAGGTCACTCTAAATATTTAGTGTTTTTGGCTGATTCTTCCAGAAATTCGCTCTTAAAGCAAACAACGCAAAACAGACTTTTGTTTAGCGTAAATAAAAGAAATCGTTAAGAAAAGTAGGGTAATTGTTGCAAGAAAAGTAGGGTAAAAGCAGGTAAACTGACCTATATCTGGCCGCGTCCTATTTCTGGCCAATTTTCAGAAGCACCAAATGCTTTAATGGAATAGTCTCTTGGTTTGTTATGAAGTAAAATATGATATTTTCACTTTGTAACTTTTAAATGAGCAGTTAAAAAAATATTTAGATCTGCAGATCTTAGATGTGCAGTTAAAAAATATTTAGGCTGATGTTTTGAAAACATATTTTTTTTATTTTATTTATATATTTATTAAACACCCACTATACAAGTATACAAGGTAAATTAGAGTTTTATACATGATAATTATAAAAATCCTTGAATTATTATTATTATTATTTTATTATTATCATCTAGGAATATTTTTTTCAAGAACATCCTTGAAGATTGTTCTTTGTTCTTTTGAGTTCCAGCATTCAACTGCACATTTTAGAGTTTGAAGATCCGTTTTAGGAACTAAATTTTTTAAGCCAATAATTTTTATTTTTTTTTTACTTTGAATTATTTTCTCCAGATTTAGTTCATGTTTATTACACAAACCCTTGATACTATCTAAAAAAGGTTGTGGGGCTGTTTTATTTTCCGGCTGCGACTTAATAATATCAAATGTAATTTTATTGTTCATCAGGCGAATAAATAAGTTGAGCTTGTTTTGTTGTATAGTTATTGATATATCTTTAATAAAGAATAAGGGATGAATATAATTTTTGCTATGTACTGAAACGTTGAGGAGTGACTTGTGTGCGTTTCTTCCAACTATATCAAGCTTTTGCATTAATACTTTTTTATGTTCACAAAGCTCAAGACCATATGTTAGTGTTGGGACAGCCAAAGTTTTATATAGCTGGACAATGGAGTTTGGGTGAGCAAAACGAATTCCTGATTGAATTAAAGTTTGGATTACTGCCCGGAAATTAGATATTCGGTGATCAATGTTTAAACTATTAAGTGAGGCAAAAGGTGAACTTTTTGTATCCCATGTAAAACCTAGGTGATTAAATTTATCATGAAGTTTTATTTTTTTGTTGTTGAGAGTTATTGTGCAGTTTTTAATTTGCTTTTTTCCGGTGAGCAAGAACTCGGTTTTGTCAGCATTCAATTTTTACAGTTTTTGTGTGTGTACATATTACAGGTATTAAGAAGTTTTTGTAGGCCAGAAAGGGTGGAGCTAAGGAGTATAATGTCATCAGCATATGCTACAACACCCGTATAGTTTCCATTGATTGATGTACCTACTGTGCTTTCATTTTGTAAGGTATCTAGTAGGTTTTCAGTGTAAATGTTATACAAATAAGGCGAGAGAATAGATCCCTGTCTCACTCCTTGCGTTAGATAGAATGGATATGATTTGCAACCTAGATAAGAAACAGAAGCACTACTTTCATAGTATAATGATGATTTGGTATTAACAATATATAGAGGGAGTTTTTTATCATTGTAGAGTCGCTCAAACAGAATGTCCCATAGTGTGATTCTATTTTTTAATTTGTCATGCAAACCTTTTCTAAAACATGAATAATTGTATTCTAAGAGCAACTAAATAAAAAATAATTAAAAATTTGAAAATTTTACTAGGTCAAAAAAAAAAGTTACTTTATGGAAATAAGACAAAATTATTTCTTTTTTTTAGTCTTTTTTTATTTTATACATAAGCAAAAGAAATACGACAAAGTTTATAAAGTGAAGTTATTTTTTATTCGACATTTGCATAAACATTTCTGTTAAAAAAAGTCTCTCAAAAGCATCATCAGACTTAGCCCGGGAACATCGGATGTCCATAGCTCGGAGTCCTCTCTCAGCTACCTCATTTGTTCGATGCACATTCTTGAATAAGATTTTAACACCAAGAATATGTCTTGTCAGAGCTTCTTGGGCTTTAATGCAACTTGATGTAGTTTCTTTTAAGTTTTCCCAGTTGGGTTCCTCTCTCATTTTAAACCATGCAAGCGACCAAGAACAGCTAATAAACTTAGCTATTTCTTTCAATAATGGTCGTTCTTCAGGAAGTAGAAAGTAGCCTAACAAGACATATATTGCTCTGCTGTTCCACCTTGCTGAGTGAGAACTTGGTAATTTCGTTGGTAGCTGCAGTTTGGGTAAAATATTGGTGTCCAAATAGTGCCTAAATGCAATACATAACCTGGAAAAATAAACAATAAAATGGATCAACGCATTCATCACATATACAAATCATTGATATTGAAAATAATAATTTTTAATAAAACAAACCTAGCCAATAGCTTATAATCATCTCTCCAGGTTTTTACAGTAGGAGGAGGATGAGGTGTTTTATGCAGGATATTGTATGATTCTTTCAATTGCGGATACTTATTTTTTAGTTTTTGAATGAACTTAAAATCAGTTAGAGTAGGCGATTTTGATGGTGTTGGCAAGTGGAAAATTACCATTTTTTTCAAAACAAGGTCCAAAATGTGAGCATTGCATCCATAATAAGGAACAGGTCTGTTAAATAGCTTTGATCTTAAAATCCCTACTACTCCACCAGAACCATCATAAGATCCACCTGAAGTAAAATGGAATAACTTATTTAATTGTATTATTTTATTATTTAAAAATAAATAATTTTAATTTTACTAACCTGTATTGACAGAGCAGGTGTCACAAATTATAAGGGATATTTTATGCACAACATTATACTCTAACAATGTTTCCGTTATCATAGCGGCTAGATTTTTAGAAGTTCCGCTAGTATGTAATGTTTTGAGGCCAATGTACCAAAATATTGGTCCATCAGACTGAAGGGTGATGACCATGCGTTCCACTTTTTTAATCCCATAATCATATGGTGCCACACCTTTTCCATCAAAGTGTAATATAAAGGATAATTGAACAGACAAAGCTTCTTTAAGTTTAAGTAGAGTTGTGACTTGCAACCTTTTACCAGCTTTAAAAATAGCCGATTGATTTGGAGTTGGAATGTCACTATGGAAATAACTTAATGAGCGAGTTACACTAACTCCTTTGTGGGTTGAGATACCAGCTTCTGCGCACATAATGGCAATTGGCATCGCCTTAAACCAAAAGTAAAATTAATATAAATTTAATAAAAAAACTTTTTTTATTTCCAAAAATTATTATTATTCACCTTTAAACTTCCGTTTGGGTCGTTCAAACAAAGGCTGAAAATCATCAACGTTATCATCATTTTCAGAGCTTGACTCTGTGTACAGTTGCTCTACATAATCAAGATCCATGTTTTTTGGTATCAACTGCCTGTTAGCAGGATGCTCAACAACTGTTTGGCTGGTTAATACACAGCTCTTTCTATCATCCATTTGATGATTGTAGAAGATCTGCTCTTCCCTCTTCAGCTTTATACTTTTATTAAGGATATCAAATGGCATAAAAAAATCCATATTCGATTTTCTCTTCAAACTTAATTTATAAGCATTCACAACTTCATTCAATTTTTTTGTGATGCCAGCTCTGGATACTGAGGGCATGCTAAATTTCACATTGCAGAGCTGCTCCAAATCTTTTGCTATTATTTGCATAACAGCTCTTGATGGTGGTGCGGGGCGTGTGTCAGCTAGATGGTGATAGTAGCCAAGAATGTGGCGGACTTCTGGAATAGTCTTGAAATTGGCTAAGGATTTAGTCCGTAATCCATAAGGCGCTGCTGAAGCAAGCAGTTCCCGAGATTCCTTTGAACACGGTGGTATTAAGTTGTTTGCTTTTCTCTTTAATGCTCCTTTACACTTATGTGGGACATATTTATGTAAATATAATTATAACTAAAATAGAAAATAGAATACAGTTATTTTATTTCTAATCCACCAATAATTGTTAAGCTAGTTTTATATTATATTCACTATTAACTTCAGCTAATTAAAAAAATATCATACAAATTATCCATTTTTTTGCCTAAGTATTTTGTCTTATTTCCATAAAGTAACTTTTTTTTTTGACCTAGTAAAATTTTCAAATTTTTAATTATTTTTTATTTAGTTGCTCAAAGAATACAATTATTCATGTTTTAGAAAAGGTTTGCATGACAAACTAAAAAATAAAATCACACTAATGTCCCAGTTACAGCTGTCAAACGCTTTTTCAGCATCGAGGGAACAGAGATAGACGGGTGAGTTGTTGTTGTTGTAGTGTTTAATCGTTTCACTAATAAGAAATTCGGCGTGTAGGGTTGAGCTATTTTTAGTGAAACCGAATTGAAGAGGATGAGTTTCTTTTATTTCTGGACAGATTAGTAGGATAAGATATTCCATTAGTTTCGTAAAGATTGGAATGATGCTAATGCCGCGGTAATTATTTGGTTCAGTTAGCGATTTTTTATATGATTTAGCGAGTGGTATTATGAGTGATGTAGACATCGATTTTGGGGTCTGCCCATGATTAATAGAAAAATTAAAGAATTTTCTGAGCCATTCTGTTAGTGCTTCACAGCTCGCATTCTTTAAATGTTCAGCTGAGATTCCAAAAGCGTCTTTGGATTTGTATAATTTAAGGCGA
>NC_088931.1:36277500-36345000 GCF_038396675.1 Hydra vulgaris | reverse complement strand
GTAATATAATTTTTAATGCGCGTGCAGAATTTATCGTGTTTCAGGTGGGACGAAAAAGCGCACCGCAGGGCCTCATTGAACTGGCCCGAGAAATAAAGGAGTTTAAAAGCATCGCTAAGCTGTAAAATTTTATCCACCGTTTTTAATTCTCGATTTAAAGAGGGAAGAATTTACTGCTGCAAAAAATCAGAAGTTTGTTGACTCAATAAGGTACAGCAATATTAGGAAACTTTATAACATTAAATGTAAGCATCTATTTGTAAAAATAATGTTGTAAGCATCATACATTTGTTAATATTGCAATTTTACTGTGAATATTAACAGTGTTAATATTACAATATTAACACTGTTAATATTGGTTTCTTCACCTGGATATGTAGATATAAAATTTACCATGTAGTTATTAGGAGTATAAATTAATAGGAATTGGAACATGGCAAAAACATGATATTTAAAATAATGTAAGAGAAATTACTGGTATAAATGTTGGTTTGACATAAACATTTAAAGAGATACAGTTAGGTAAAAAAAATTAATTTTTACTAATTTTCAGAAACTAGATTTTCTAGGATAAGTCATTTTATTCTATAATTATAACAGGAATAATAATGGTAAAAAGAATAAAATTATAAGTTTAGAAATTCTAAGGGAATTGAACAGTTTAGAAAATTGATTTTAAAATATCATGAAAAGTTTCGCATTTCTTTTATAATCAACAATCTTGTACATTTTATAACTTTTGTTAGAGAACTACATTTTCAGGCATATATTGTTTGTTTGTTTTTTAAATTTATAACGCTTTTTCTTTTTTTTTTTACAGGGAAAAAATAGTGACCATATTAATGAGAATCTTGATTTGTGTATTAATCGAACAAATGTATCGCAAGTGTATGGCAATGTTTAGCAAGTTTATATATTGTGACACGAGAAAGCTTAGTCATTTCTACAAATATAATAAGAGTTACAAACTGTATGTACTTTTGAAATTCTTGTTCTATTCTCAATGAGGGATTGGTGAAGTTTATTTTTTCCAAATAGCTTATGTATTATATTCTGCGGTATAATGAATCAGCTATTGAAAACTGTTTACATTATTTGGTGGCAGTTGAGTTACTCTACCTTTTAAGTTGCCAATTAGATTGGCGCTGAACCAGAGCCAATTTCAACCATGATGATAAGAAGATAAGCATCAATCACAAGTTTTAAAGAATTTTTTATCTGCAAAAAAATGCAACTGGGTTTTCAAGAAATATTTTAAAATTAGTCAATATTATTATTAGTTTGATACAACAAAGGTACAAACAACTAAAACAACAGAAGATATAAAGGAAATTTTTTTTTCAATCTCAAAAACTGTACCATTGGTGGTACTGTTACATTTCTTGATACAGCTTCAATAATTGATACTTCCAAAAAGGCACTAATTAAAAAAATATACAAAGTTTAGATTATTTTAAAATGTTTGACATTTATCATTACCATAGAAATAAAATAATCAGAATATTTTATTGGAATGTTTTTTTTTTTTGGGTAAAAGCTGAATCCAAATAACTAAAACTATATAAACATTTAAGTACTGTTATGTATGCTTACAAACAGATGTTAAGTTTTATCTTTAATTACATGAAATCGTTAAAGTATCTTTGACAATGTAAATAGTCTTGTGAAGTTTACTATTATTTATGACTGACATTGTAAATGTTGTATTTGAGAATTATGGATTTAACTAAGTAAAGTATGTTGTATTATGAAAAAAATATTTAAAAAACATGTTTAAAAATTTCTTAATGTTGTAAAAGTATCTTTTTTGTTTTTGTTGACCCTTTCGCCATTCTCAGAAAACTTTATGTGAACCTATCAGAGAGTTCAATGTATATGTAATGTTATATTCTTTATTATTTTATCGATTGGTTATTAAGAAGCCCTTCTTGACTAAACTGCTGTTGATAAAGTTTGCTTTTAAATCATGCTAAAGTCATAGTTACAATATAGTTTAAAGTTATCTTTTTTATCAATAATCTAGGTTCATTAATAAGATAAATTAACATGAACAAAATTGACAGTTTATTGGCTAAACGTTTCTCGTCATTGGGATCCGAAAACCAATTTTGGATCCGAAAAATTTCAATTTTAATATACAACATTTCCCTCGGAATCATAAAATATTAAGATAACTAACCAATACTAAGTGAAGTTAAGTTGATGTCGGAATTAACCGTTTGTTAAAAATGCTGTTTTTAGTGATATCGGCACAATTAATGCCCTATCCCAATTGTGCATGAAAATAACCTGGTAGAAACATTTTCTGAAGTATCAAAGTTGATAAAGATTGTTTTGGTCACGCCTGTGTCTTCAGCTGATGCTAAACGGTGTTTTATTATTTTAAAAAGAGTTAAGACACTTTTGAACTATTAGGGCAGTTTTCAGTTAGTTTTTGTTGGTTTTTACGTAGGTTTAAAAGATTCAATGTCGTTAAATACTTTATTTTGAAAGTATGCTAGCCTTTAACTCTCTCAACTAATCAAAAAAAAACTAGCGTCCTAACAAACATCAAAGCATCAATAACGCTGACAGCAAGTCGTTGCGATATTGTTCGTTTAATATTTCCTGGCCCCACCAAAGTGTATTGTCACCGGCCGCCACTGGTTACAGGTAATATCAATACTCGAAATGGTGTCATGAACGAAATAGAAATAATAGGTTCAAGTGTCTATCAAAATTTTCCATTTAAAAACCAATCCTTTCCAAGAGATCCAGATTCTGATGCTTTAACATATCCCACTCAAATCATTGAAAAAACAAAAACTGCATTAAAACAAAAATATTTTTTGCTTACATCTCAAGAAGCACTGAATAAGAAAAATGAAGAAGTTCAAAAAAAATTAATTAAAGAAAAAAATTGTGTTAAAGAATAAATTGTGTTAAAGAGAAAAAAACAGGAGGAAAAAGACATAAAATCTCCAAACTGTAAAGGGGCTATTTAAACTAGATACAACTCGTTCCTATTGGCGCCCAACATTTTCAGTCATTGACTTATATGCAATTTCGAGTTGTGTAGGTACACAAAGTCCTTGGGTCCCGTGAAATAGTTTATTTTTTACTTTTTAGTCCATTCTTAAAATGTTATTTTTAAAAAGTTTATATATATTTTTTTATTATTATTATTATTTTTTTAATTATTTTATTCGCGACAAGAGCTGGATACAGTGCCGTTAAGTTAAGAGTTTTATTTACAACACACATTGGGCCTAAGTTCACTTTTACTGGACAAAATTTATAACTAGTTTAATATTAGGGCTATATCCACTAAAATTAGGATGAGTACTAATATAATGTCTGCGCTTTTAATGAAGGTAATTTACGTAATTAAAATTAATTTTATAATATTTTAGATAAAATAATAAGACTGAAATAAATTATCATGCTTAAAATAAAATGTCAATGCAAGACTAATGGTACATAAAATCTCTCAAAAGAAACAAAGCTTCGGGTGCGGACGAAATAAATGGCAACATAGTCATAGATTGCTTGAAAATTTAAAATGTATTCTTTATAAAGTCTTCAGGGCATTTATACAACAAGGTGTATTCCCCGACCAATTAAAAATAGCTAAAGTTACTCCAATTTACTAAGACGGGAAAAAATCAAAAATTAGTAATTATCACAGTTCTTTCAACCTTCTCGAAAATTTTAGAAAGAATTATATACAATAGAACATACAGTTACCTTAATCTAAATAAACTTCTATATAAAAATCAATTCGGTTTTAAAAATAATTTTTCAACTGAACAAGCCATTACACAGTTCATTCGTGAAATCTCCAATTCATTTGGTGGATTTGACCTATCAAAAGCATTCGACACGGTCTATCACAAAAATCTACTTAAAAAACTTAAATTTTACGGAATTAATGGTAAATTAATAAAATGATATAAAAGTTACTTGACAAATAGAAAACAATTTGTTTTCTATAGAGATTATTTTCAAAATGAAAAATTAGTTGACTTAAAATATGGTGTTCCACAGGGTTCAATTCTAGGCTCACTTTTGTTTTTAGTCTATAAAAATATAAAATTTAATTATAAAGTAAAGTATGATTATAAAGTAAATAAAATAAGGAATACAAAAGTAAAATATGAAATATTTAGACGGGAGGTAAAGTTTAGCCATTCAGGGAAAACAAATTTGTGATCTTAATGTAAATAGTTCAGTAGCATTATATAAAACTTTTATATGTAACTGAAAAATGTATAATACTATATTTAAAAGCAAAAGTGAGCATAAGAATATAAATAAATGTCATGTACACTGTAAAAAAACGCCGCAGTATTTATCAAATATTTTTCGTTTTGTTACCGAGAAAATCCGTTTTCAATAAATTACGGTCTTTTGCCTATAGATTAAAGACTTTTGAAATAATCACATCATTTTATATGCTTTTGTCCGCATTCATGATAAGGAGAAGTTCCGGAACTTTAAATTACGGTGTCGCGTTAAATACGGGAGTGTTAAGAAGATCAATTAATTTGTAAATATCTTTTGATAAAAAACGAAATTTGCTTTTGGCTTCATTAGCTGACATGTTGTCTAAATTAAATCTTGGAGAACTTTGAGCAATGCCGTCCCGAAGAGATTTTAAAGGAGGAAGGATGGGGGGTCACGTGTCTGCTTTTTGCCGACTAACTATAAAATAAAAAAAAAAAAAAAAGGTCCTCGTTTTCCGACTGCCAACTATAAATCCAATTTTGCCGCCTCCAGTGTCCAATTTGCGGACTAACGAAATTTATTATCATCTAGCTATCAGAAACTCTCGTGTCTTACAATGTGATAATATTTTCATACGCCCAGAAATAAGTTCTGCCAATCAAACAAAATTTAACAAATTATGTAAAGAAAAAAAAAGATTAAATGATCTTCTACGAAATAATAACACTCTAGATCAGCCCTTTCGTTTTGTCGTCCGAGGTAACAAAATTCGTTGCCTCAACCACCCAAAAAGTTCTGAAGTTAAAAAAAGCATTTACACCGATTGGCATCAATCCATTGCAGCAACTAAATATCATTGCTCTCAATAATACCACGTCAAACCCGAATCAGTTAAACCTTCATTCTGTTGAAAGTTGACATCCAACTAAAACAATAATGGATCACATAAACATTATTTCAATCAGAAATAAATTTGAACCTTTAAAGGAAATATCTCTAGGCAAAATTGATATACTAATGATATCTGAAACCAAAATCGATCACTCCTTCCCCTCAACACAATTTCTTATTGAAGGTTATACCAAACCGTATAGATTAAAATTCGATCAAAACTTGGAGGTGGAATAATGCTATATGTTAGAGAAGATATACCCTCTAAGGTACTAACAAAAACTAATGATGATAGTAATTATGAATGCTTCTTTGTAGAAATAAATTTAAGAAACAGAAAATGGTTGATTGCCTGCTTCTATAATCCTAAAACCTCGTCAACCAATCAGTTTCTTATAAATCTCGGAAAAAATCTCGATTATTTTTTAGGAAAATATGAATATTTAATAGTCATGGGCAATTTTAATGCTGAGATGAAAAATGAATTTATGGAAGAGTTTTGTATTATGTATAAATTAAAATCTCTTATAAAAGTACCAAACTGTTTTAAAAATATGCATAAACCAAAAGTAGTTGACCTCATCCTAACAAATACTTCAAAATATTTCTGTCAATTGAATGCAATTGAATTAGGTTTATCCGACTTTCATCGAAATCTCGGTCTTGAGATGTAATTTCCTTAAGCAAAAACGAAGAATAATTACATACAGATGGTTCAAAAACTATAATAATGAAAATTTTCAAAATGAGGTAATAAAGGAATTAAATTAAAAAAAGCGTACAAAACTTGGATTTTTTTGGATCTAAAGATACCGTAATAGTCACTTTAAATAAGCATGCACCATATAAAAAAAGAGATGTACCACAAAACCAAGCAATATTTATGACCAAAGAATTGAACAAAGCTATAATGAATCGGTCCAGACTACTAAACCGTTATTGTTTGAATAAAACGGAGTCTAGTAAAAAACTATATAACCGTCAAAGAAATTACTGTGTAGGACTAATAAGAAATACTTTTGGAAAACAGTGCAACCATGTTTTAAAGAAAACTCACATCTTAATGAAAAAATTGTTTTAGTGGAAAATGGTTCTATAATATCAGATGATAAACTTGTGGCCGATATTTTTAACACATATTATAAAGACACTATATTGCAGTTGTGCATCAAACCAATCCTTGAAACAAACAAAATACTTATCCAGGACCCTAAAGAAAATTCAATCTTTTAAAACAAATTACATCCAAGTATAATTGCGATTAAGAATTTAATAAGAAATCCAATTCCCTTTTCTGTCCAACATACAACCGTCTAAAATACCAACTAGAATAATCAAAGATAACATTATTATTTTTTCTGATTTTATATGTAAAGACTATAACTACGCTTTTTCAAACAACATTTTTTCCAGATCTATTAAAAAACGCTGATATTACTCCAATACACAAAAAAGGCTCCAAAGCAGATAAACGCAACTACAGGCCAGTCAGTATTCTATCCAACCTATCTAAGGTATATGAAAAATGTATGTATGAGGATCAATACGGTTTTTTTTAAGTTTATAGTGCTCAACAATGTTTGATTGTAATGACCAAAGAATGGAGAAAAGCCTTAGATCACAACGGATGCTTTAGCGCATTACTTACTGATCTCTCTAAAGCCTTTGATTTCATATACCATGCGTAACTAATCGTCAAACTAGATGCCTATGGCTGTAGTCAAAACAGTTTAATGTTTATGTCTTCCTACCTAATGAATTGAAAACAAAGAGTAATAATAAATGATGAACTCAGCTGTTACACTGATATGCTATACGGAGTTCCGCAAAGTTCGGTTCTCGGACCTCTGTTATTTAACATTTTTATTTATGATTTATCTTTTTTCCTTCCTGACATTAAAGTTGCTGGATATGTAGATGACAATACTCCATACTGCACAAGAAAAGACCAAACCTTCAAAAAGCCGCAAACCAAATGTTAATACGGTTCGAAAATATTGGAATGAAGATAAATCCTGAAAAATATCACCTTATTATTAGCGAACATAGTAACCTTGAAGTTACTATTTCTAATTTAACAATTAAAACATCCAAAAATGTTAAATTACTCGGAATAAAACTGAACAACAAACTTTCCTTCGAAGAGCATGTGAACACTTTATGCAAATTTACCAGCAGAAAAGTAAACGCATTTTCAAAAATCGCATCATATATGTCTTTCAAACAACGTAAACTTATACTTTCTGCATTTATAACTTCAAACTTATCATACTGCCCACTTATATGGATGTTTCACAGTAAGAAACTAAATAACCGCGTTAATTGAATCCATGAGAGAGCTCTAAGAATAATCTACAGAGACTATGAATCTTCATTTCAAACTCTCTTACTAAACAGCGATACTTTAACTTTACACTAAAAAAACCTGCATTGTTGAGTCACTGAGATTTTCAAAGCAAAATTAAAAATTGCGCCTAAATCTATGAATGAAGTTTTTAAGTTTCTCAAATCAAATCTGTGATATGAAAAGCCAAACTCCACCAATATTCGTACAACAAAATATGGATTGGAATCTCTATCTTACCTAGGACCAAAAATTTGGAAACTAATCCCGAATGATTGTAAAACATCTTTGAAGGAATTTAAACTTAAAATAAAAAACTAGATTCCCAAGCAATGCCCATGCAAATTATTCATGGTTTTTATTAAAGATGTTGGATACATTAATAAGCTAAAGTAAAATGAAATCTTTAAATTTTTGTTGGTTTTTGCCATTCAAGTTGGCTTTTTTTTTTTTTTTATTGTTGTTAATGTATTTATTGGTTATCTTACAATTTATATTAATAACTATATTTATTTTTGAAGGATAAGTGTCAGTTGACTTAAAAAATAAATCAAAAACGCTAATAATCGCTATCTTTTTTTACAACACTTTAAAATTTCACTATTTAATTTCGCCGCAGCGTAATTAAATAGTGAAATTTTAAAGTGTTATGAAACCAGGCGGCGCGCCGCCTGGTTTCTGTAGTTTGAAAATAATTTAAATACTCATAAAAGTTCCGAAAGTATTCATGAAAATTCAGATGCAAAAAATTTGCAAAAAACTAAATGTAATTATAAAAGACTCTCTCTATAAGAAATGTTTCTGTATTTCCGTTTTAAAATTAAATTGGCGACTGCTAGACGACCGACTATTATTGAGTTTGAAGCCTTTTGCAGCCCAATCTATGGATGGCAGTTGAGGTATCTTTGGAGAAAAGACTCATTCCATCGTTTATGGGTTGCATATAATAATGCACTTCGCTTGATAATAAACAAGCCACCATGGAACAGTGCTAGTGAATTATTTGTGAAACATGGTGCCTATTCACTTAATATTGTTATTCGCAAGCAACAATACTCCTCACTGTTACTGCTGCAGAATAGTGAAAAACTCGTCATAAAAGCTTTTGTTAACTTAGACAGGTTCTTGCAGCCTCCACTGATGTTTAAATGGAGAGCTGAGTTATACTTTTAACAATTTAATTTCTTATCTTTATCTTTTTTTTTTTTTTCCTTGGGTTCTGTTTATATTCAAGTGCGTAAGTCTTTGTTTTATTCTAATCCACTTTATTTTACCCATTATATATTTATTATATTGGGCCTTGAGCCTGTCAATAAATTTGATTGATTAATAGCCTTAATTTACCGGACATTGGTCGCAGGTTTAAAAACAATAACAAGGAGTGCATCCGGTGTTGCAGGGAGTTTGGTTTATTTGCTATCAATATGATCTATCCTTGATGTAACATACAGTGCAATGAACAAAATAGTCATAATGTCGATGGAAAGATTTGAAGATGCATGCAAAAACAATGCAAAATGAAAATAAGTATTTGTGTTGGAAGTTTTTTTGAAAGATCTCAACTGAAACTTTGGCAAACACGAGGTATTACCTATATTTGAACTCGCAGTGCCGAAAAAAGTTGTAGCCTTTTAGTAGAAGACTTTCAAAAGGATTTAGAAATTGGTAGCAATAAAACTGTAGTTGATTGGAATCAATTTTGTAGTGACATTGCCGTTACTTATTTCCTTAACAACCTTGTGCAATTAGGAGGGTCAGGTTCAATAGCGGAAATAGATGAATCACTTTTTTCAAGAAGGAAATACAACAGAGGTAGAATTGTCGAGATCAATAGATTTTTGGTGCGTACGATATAGCAACTAAAGAAGGGTTACTCATTCCTGTAGCGCACCGCGATGCAGCAACCTTATTACCCATCATTATACAATGGATTTATCCTGCAACTGAAATATGGAGCGATATGTGGGCAGCGTACCGAGGTTTAGCAGCGCAAGGTTGTCAACATGGTACAGTAAACCATACTTTACATTTTGTTAATCCCGCAACAAATGTTACAACAAACACGGTTGTGGCAATGTGGCAAAGAAGCAAAGTCAAATTTAAAGCTATGTTTGGGTCTAGAAATTGAGAAATGATTCCCGATAATTTGTCAGAATATACAGCCCGTTATACAAACATATACAAACGTTGCGCCCACTGTATGTGGGCGCAACGTTTTATAGAACACTCTTAATTTCACTTTTGGAACCAAGTTGTAGATGCATATCCCGTTTGATTATTATTTTTATACATAGTAACATTTGTCTATCTAAAATCATTAATATATTTTAAAAAAATATGTATATAATCTGAAAATAAAAGAAAAAACTTATTGAAATTCGATTTTTTTTCAAGAAAAAAATACTAAAATAAAAAGAAAATACACTACAAATTTCTCCATAAAATGTTTTTGCGAAATAAAAACCGGACTATAAAGTTATTTTTTAGAAGGAAAATAGGGGCATGATGTTATTTAAAGTTATACTAATGCTATTTCTTTAAAATGGTTATTACTGCTTTGAAATTTCTGTGATGCTATTAACTATTTTTGTTCTTTTTTAGAAAATTTAGAAATATTAAATTAAAATTTTGTGCCAACACTGACATGGCATGTCACATGTTATTGTATGTAAAGGTTAAATTTTGTTATGAGGGTTACAGTTCTTATAAAAAAAAAAAAAAAAAGGTTAGGAGTATTGTTTTTAAATATATATTTTTTTTACTTTGAATCTTTTTAAATTTTCTCGCGTCATTTTTAAAATTTTTGTTTGCACTCTATTGTTTGCATTTATGCTTTTTTGATATGTATGTGTATGTGGTAATAAGCGCTTTATAGTTGTTTTATCAATGTGTTTTTATAATAATGTAAAGTGTTTTTTTTATTGTTTGTGTATGTGTTAATATGTGTTATATAATTGTTTTTAAAAATTGTGTTTAAATATGTATATATGGTATATATTTAACCTTATATACATATTTAAACACATTGTGTTTAAAGTTGGTGCATATGTTTATATTATGTTGTTTCAAAGTGCTGTGACTTGGTAAACGTGTAGAGTAAGATTTGTCAGCTTTGCCAGCCAAGTGATGTACTTATAACAGAGGGTTACACGATAGTGTTTAGTGTCAAAAAATTCATAATAATGTATTTTAATAACATTTTGCTTAATGATATGCTTAAGATATATACCGCATTAATACATTATCTGATAAATCTAAAATAAAAAATGTAATGAATAAGTAAATATATCAGAAAAACATTACATACAAAAAATGAAAATCAATGCACCCTATAGAGAAAAGCTGTTATGATTTACCAGAGTAGTAGTTGTAAAATATTATTATTTCATGTTAGCTTTTACAAAATAATTTATGCTGGAACATTACGATTCCAAAATATTTATAGCAAAATCATGTAGTAAACAGCGCTAAAAACAAAAAATCAAATTGAGATAAACAAATTGTATATATGGCAAAATAATTTGTCTTGGCTTTTAGTGAATGATTAAAAGCAGTGATTTTTAATAAAATTACCTATTTACCATTTTTAACAATAGACACCAACATGAAGATAAGCCAAATGTCTATCAACTCAAAAGATAACAAAAAAACAACATCACAGCAACAACACACAACAATAGCACACACCATAAGTTAATATAATATGTATATAACATAACTTAAGTAAGATAACATTCATATATAACAGAACATAAGTAACAGCATTAAGCAAAAATGTTATTAAAATACATTATTATGTATTTTTTGATACTAAACACTATCGTGTAACCCTCTGTTATAAGTACATCACTTGGCTGGCAAAGTTTGTCAACTTTGCCAGCCAAGTGATGTACTTGGCTGGCAAATCTTACTCTACATGTTTACCAAGTCACAGCACTTTGAAACAACATAATATAAACATATGTACCAACTTTAAACACAATGTGTTTAAATATGTATATAAGGTTAAATATATACCTTATATACATATTTAAACACATTTTTAAAAACAATTATATAAAACATATTAACGCATACACAAATAATAAAAAACACTTTACATTATTATAAAAAGACATCATACTGCTCGCTTCTCAGTTTGTTTTGGTTATTTCTGATGAAACCAAGGCGCTGGCCTTCAATTTTAACATACGCATCAACAGTAATTGCTGAAACAGTTTTTTGCCATAAAAGAAATTGTCTAACTGAAAGTTTATAATTGTAATACTGAGATAATGTAACATGATTTCTAACCAATGTAGCACGTTCAGGGTTGTGAACCAATTGATTATGCCAACCAGCATCGCCCCTCAGAAAAAATAGAGGATAAATCATAGGATCTAAGTTGGCTGACATACTTGATATAGTTTTAAGAGGATGACCTCTTGGGTAAATAACAACTTCCCTGGAAGCAGGTGGTGCACCATCTTCACCAACAAATACAACTGTAACTTCATTATGTGAAGGGAGATTATAGCGATGTCTATCATGCCCTTCAAGTAAAGACATTTTTACAACTGACACTGAGCTTAAACCACTTCAACTAGTTGTAGATAATTATTTAATGCGTTCATGCTGACAATAAAACACGTGTTATTTTTAAAGTGTATTGAATTGTTATTGTAAAAAGCTATAAAACAACAATAAAACAAACTGTAAAGTTTTGACGATATAAAGAGCTCGTTAATATAAAACAACTTTGTGGCGCTGTTCATGTTGCTATTTTATAAAGTTAAGTTTTTCTTTCAAATTGTTTTGTAATAAAAAGTGAGGAAAAAATTTGGTTTAATAAATCGCTTTATATTTTGTTAAGCAGGCCCGTAGGAACAAAAATTATATACCCCAAAATAGTTTTAAGGACCTTTTTTTTTTTTCAAGTCATTCTTTCGGTCATTTTTTTCAAAATTATTTATTTGAAAAGTTATTGTGGGGTGGGGGGCACTAGGGGCATTTGCCCCTCATCCCACCCACCGCCCGGTTACTATGAGCCTGTTAAGTTTAATTATATGCTTGAATCATTTTTAATTGTTAGTCATTTTAAGAGTAATTTCCTTGAACAGAAGGAAAACAATTTTTTTCTTTTATTTAGACTTTTTATAATTAAATTTTTTTTTAAATTTGCAATAATCACTGGTTTAATTATTGCAATAAGAATGTTTCTACTATAAAAACTATTTTTAAGAAAGAAAAAAAATTTACTATACAAAATGCTAAAATTTAAATAAAATTTTTTTCCTCACTTGCACTATGTTCTAAATCTGATATTGTTACTGTAGCTAGATATAGGTTTAACTTTCAGGAATGACCCTCGCTATGCCACTGGGTATTGCGGACGCCTCACAGTGGAAAATAGTACAACAAAAACGTATCGTAAATGTTTTTTGCTCAAATTTCAATTTCACTGCAGAAATTATATTTTAATTTTTTTTAATAGTTTAATAGTTAATCTTTACTATAATGTAGAGATTTCAGCAAGTTTTATGTAAAAAGATAATTTTTGAAGCCCTACTGTTTCATATTTTTGTATATCTTCAATTGAAACTCATTTGCTTCATCACTTTAAAAGTTAATTTCTATAAAACTTTTTATGAATAAATATAAAGTGTTATACATTTTTGAAAGCATCATGTTATGGAGATTTTAGAACAAATTGATATTTTTAATTACATGGTTTTGTTTACTAATAATTAATTAAACTACAAAATGAGCTAGAAAAAAATCTTAAAGTTTACCAATATTTTTAGTAGTCACCCACGCTTCCCCACGCTTTATTTTTGTAATTGATTTGTAGCTTAGATGTCTATAAAATTGGTTTATTAAAAATCAGGTGCGAATATGTGCGGTTTCTAAAATTATAGATAAAAAAGTGTTTAGGGCCAGAAAACAGAAAACCGCTTTTTATCGTGGTTTCAGACTATATCTGTTTATAACAATAGTTTTGCATAAGTTATTTTGTCTATTTTTTATTGAGAATTAATTTTGATGGACATACATTCTATTGTTGGTATTATTGGTTGTTGTAGATGAAATTAAAATCCAAATATACTCTTTACGGCCATCTATATTTACCAAATGTTGTAATGGAATACTAGTGAAACATAAACTTTTTTAAACAATGATAGATGGAAAAGTGGCTCAGATATTAACGGATATGCCTTACATGTAAAATAGGTGGAGCTACACGACAAAGGAACGATTTGACTAAAGTGTCTGTTAGGCTCGAAAATGAAAGTTCGTATTAATACAGACTGTCCACACTACATGCCTGGATTTGGTGTATGGAAGTAGGGATGGCAATCCCGGGATCCCGAAATCCCGGGATTACAGACAAATTCATGATCCCGAAATCCCGGGATTAGTCTCTAAAATTTCCCGGGATTTTGGGATTGTAATAAACAATAAATAAAAACAAAAATTGATTAAACTTAATTTATTTATTTAAAATGTCTAAATTTTCGCTATAAAATTTGTTGAGCTGCTTTTTCTCCATGCAATGTTTTCCTTTTATTTTTTAAATTCTTAACGTTGGCGTGATTGTCACAAGTTCTTTAACATTAAAAGTTATCAAATACGGAAGGTATATTAAATAAACTTTATTTATTAATTCGAAGTATAATTGTTTTCACATAAGTTCATTTTGAATTATGAATAAAGATAATTAGTCAATAAATAGCTTAAAATACAACTTTTTTTTTTCAATAAGATAGAAATTAGCCTAATATCATGACTAACTACGCTGAATTCAACAGCACAAATCTCATATGGAAACATTTTTTAAAAGGAGCAGATGAAACAGCCTTATGCAAAGTAATTACATGCAAAAAAATATTAAAAATTGCTGGTGGTTCTTCATACCCATTTACTTTCCATACATAAAATTAAATTAACATCGCAGGAATCAAGTTTATCCACGACACCTTCAACTTCAAAAGAATTATTAGAACCGAAAAATAAAAAACCGAAAATCACAAGTTATTTTCCAACAACATCGAAAAAAGATGAATGCCTACCTGAAGTATTTACCCGTATGGCAGCAAAAGATGGTATATCATTTAATACAATTTGCAACTCTTCTGATATACGAGCTGGGTTAGTTGCACGAGGCTTTAAAAATGTCCCAAAATCACGAAACACTATTCGAAAAATGGTGTTAGACTACTATGAACAGGTTAAAAAACTAGTTATAAAGGAAATAATTGATCAAATATCAAGAGGCTTCAAGTTTTCCTTAACGCTTGATGAGTGGACTTCTTTTGGAAACTGCAGATACATGAATGTGAACGTACACGAGTTGAAAAGTTATTGGAATTTAGGTTTGATTCGCATTTTAGGATCTATGCCAGCAGAAAAGTGTGTTTCACTTCTAAACAAAAGACTCAACAATTTTAAAATAAAACTTGAGGACGATATCATTGGTATTACCACGGATGGTGCAAGCGTCATGAAGAAACTTGGAAAAATTATAGAAAGTGATCAACAACTATGCTTTGCCCACGCTCTACAGCTGGCAGTAATATCAGTTCTTTATAAAAATGACCCCAATTACTTGGAAATCGATGAAATTTTAGATGATGAGCACACTACCTTTGCAAGTTTAGAGAACTAAAGTGATGAAGAAAAAGATAATGATTGTATTAATGACTATGCTTCTGAAGAGGAAGATTGTATTCAAGATTCAAATAATTCATTTTTGTTTAATGAAACCTCTGAGGTTACTATTAAACACCAAGTTTTTGGACCTGTTATAACAAAGGTCAGAAAAATTGTAAAAATCTTTAAAAGGTCCCCAACCAAAAATGAAAATTATTTACAAAAGTACGTAAAAATTGAGTTTGAAAAGGTCATCCATTTGATTATGGATTGTAAAACCCGATGGAGCAGCTTATTGCTTATGCTTGAAAGATTTGACAAATTAAAATATTGTGTTAAAAAGGCATTTCTAGATTTAGAATTGGATTCCAAAATTGACGATTCAATTAAGATGGACGAAAATGAATATAAAATTGTATCTGATTTAGTAGCACTTTTGACTCCTGTTAAAGCCACTGTGGAAGCACTTTGTCGTCGAGACGCAACTTTAATTACAGCTGACATTGCATTAGAGTTTATGTTGACCAAAATAAAACAACAAAAATCTGAAATCGGGAATAAACTGTATGCTGCTTTGAGTCACCGAATTAAAGAAAGGAGAACACCATTAAGTAGCTTAGTTTATTATCTTCATAATGGCCAGGTTACATCAACGAAAATCACAGATGTTTTTGTACCCAATACAAGTAATCAAAATAAAAAGATTATAGTAAGCATGATAAAGCGTTTTCATCCCGCAGATATAGCATCAGCAGCAGACAGCAGTTGTGATGTTCAGCTAAACCAGGTTTTAAGAAGCGACAAAGGTGATAAGAAAGTCAAAACAATTAGTGAACAATTAAACGAAGTTATGGAAAAAGGATTGATAGCTATACGAACAACACCTATAAGGGTAGAAAGTATAACTTCTAAGATTCAAAAAGAAATGTTTTTATTTGAAAGTGGTGGCACAAGAGGTGATCACCTTCAAAAAGTGTATAACTATATTCTATCTATACGACCAACAAGTGTAGAGTTTGAACGAGCATTCTCAGCCGCTGGGTTTTTATGCTCTAAAAATCGAACACGATTAAACGATGAAATGATGGACGCTTTGAGTTTTTTAAGGTGGAGCTTTCAAAACGAATTATAACTCTTATATATTAATGTATACTTATATTATTTTTAAACATTGTTATTTTGTGTTATCGTTTAAAGGTGTTATTTATAGTTTAAATTACTTTACTTCATCAGTTAAATTAATCATATAATAGTGTTTGATAATTAAAAGTTCTTCGCAGGCTTTATCTTCTATGATTGTAAGTTTTTCATTCAATCCCGGGATTTCCCAGGGACAAATTTGTAATCCCGAAATCCCGGGATTGAGAATTTCCGGGATTTTTGCCATCCCTATATGGAAATGATATTACATATTTTCTACAACCTGTCTTTCCAAACATGGTCAGGTAAAAGTAAAGAAAAAAAATGACGAAAGAAAAAAAAGAAAACCTTGGTACAGAAACGTTTTCGTGAGCAGCTAGGGTTAACCGTCAACAAACTGAAACAAGTAAGTCGTCATACCAATGATGGTACCCAGTGGGCATGGGGCTTAAAAAAGACGTCCTTTGGACGTTCAATTAGCGTCCATCCCATTTAAATTCTAAACATCTTTTGAACATCTTTTTCGCGTCCATAAATTTTTCGTCCAAAAAAGATCCAGTATGCTTTATTAAATTGAAAATGCATTTTTAATACAAATGTGAAAGGATTTTTTTATGGCATCTTGAATTAATAAATGAAAAGCGACTAATAGACATGTTCTTGCTAGTTTATATATATATATATATACATATATATATATATATATATATATATATATATATATATATATATATATATATATATATATATATATATATATTTATATTTGGGTGGCCCTAAAAACAATTTTTTTGAAAAAAATCTGCTCCCACCCTTTAAATGTGTTCTATATAATACAAAAACACTAGGTTTAAAATTTTGTTGAATAAAAAATATTTTTAGAGGTCCCCCAAAACCCTTTAATATTTAACGGGTCCCTAATATTTAAAAAAAAAAAGTTTCTCGAAAATGGGTCAACCTGGTACTCAAATGAAGCGAAATTATATAAAAATTTCAAAAATAACATTCATTTTGAAATAATAAAGTTATTTTAGGTTTTACTACGTAAAAATCTTGTTTTTTAGCAAAAAATGAAATAAGTGAATTTTTCATGATAATTGTGATAAATAAGTTTAAACTTCAAATTTATTTTTCAAAATGAATAATATTTTTGAAATTTTTATATAATTGCGCTTCATTTGAGTACCAGGTTGACCTATTTTTGAGAAACTTTTTTTTTGAAAATATTAGGGACCCGTTAAATATTAAAGGGTCTTGGGGGACCTCTATAAATACGTTTTTTTCAAAAAAAATTTAAACCTAGTGTTTTCGTATTATATAGAACACATTTAAGGGGTGGGAGCAGATTTTTTAAAAAAAAGTTGTTTTAAGGACCACCCTAATATATATATATATATATATATATATATATATATATATATATATATATATATATATATATATATATATATATATATATATATATATATATATATATTAGGGGTGTTCAAAAAACAACTTTTTTTGAAATTGTCTGCTGCCACCCCATAAATGTGTTCTTTGTAATAAATTAATACTAAATCTAAAAAATTTTTGAATAAAAAAATATTTTAGGGGTCGCTAATATTTTGAAAAAAAAAGTTCTTCAAAAGCATATCATGTTGGGTCTCAAAAGAAGTGAAATTTTATAAAAATTTCAAAAATAGTAAAAAAAATTATTACACATTAAAAAAGTTTGTTTAAAAAAACTATGAAAATATGTACTTTTTTATTTTTAGTTAAAAAATGGTGGTTTTTAAGCCATAAAATTTAAAATAGTAATCTTTATATAAAATGATTATTATTTTTAGAATTTTTATAAAATTTCACCTCTTTTGAGACCCAGCATGATATGCTTTTGAACAACTTTTTTTTTCAAAATATTAGGGACCCTGATATGTTAATATTGATACAAAAATTGATACAGATATTGAAAGAAATAGTTTAAAACTGAGTATATGATATACTATATATATTTATACTAATTATATACCTGGTTCTATCGTATATCAAATATAATAATTGATATACTATATCAAGAACCAAGTTCTGACTATTTGAAAGATTTAGACATCGCAGAATCTCATGATGAATCATATTTTTCTAAAGGAAAACCTATTAATGATACAGAGAGTTTATTCTGATAATTTAATAGAATTCAATATCTTTAATTGACAACTTTTAGATTGTGCAGTTCATAATAATTGGACCAGTACATTAGTTAATGAACTTCTTGAAATATTACAAAATCAAGGTTTGGAACTTCGTGAAGATGCAAGAAAAATTTTAAAAAGCACCTATAGGTATAACTAAGTTATACCTTTATAGGTGTTTTTAAAATTTTCCCTGCAACTTCGATATAAACAGTTATTTACTGTTCCTGAAAAGTGTGGTTGTAATTACTCTTATTTTGAAATACAGGCAAGTATTAAGAACATTTTTTTTTTTTAATTTTATTATTGATGGTTTACCTTTATTTAAATTTTTATAAGTAACAGCTTCTTTAATTCATTCAGCTCCTTCAAAATTTGAAAGTCTGTGATTCAAAATTTTGCTTTTCCTCAAAAAAAAAGTTAAAGAAAATATATGAAGTCAATGATTAATCTTCAAGTTTTACAAAGATTAATGTAAGTAATATTTTTACTTGTAATAATTATCTTGGAAGTTATTTTAACTATATAGGTTTCTTTTTTTAATACTCCACAATACTCAAAATAGCTACCTAGTCAGTTCAGCAAGAAAAGAAGAGATTTTCCCTTTCGAAGGATGAAGTTAATAAGATTTTAAATTAGTTATATATATATATATATATATATATATATATATATATATATATATATATATATATATATATATATATATATATATATATATATATATAGTAAGTGACCGGGGCTGGATTTTTGTTGTTGTTGCTGCTGTTTTTTTTAATTTTGTTCAAGTTAAAATTTGTTATGAAAGTTTAAGAAAATATAAGAAAAAGTCACAAAAATAAAATATACAAATATAATATAATTCATAAATATTTACAATGACAAATAAGAAAGAACAAAGTAGATCAGATGGATATATGGTGTCTTTAAAAGATAGGAAAAGAAGTAATGATCTTAGAGAGAGTATGAGAGTAGTAATTATATTTATAGTGTGTATCAGAGAAGATGATAATGATGCCAATGATTAAGATGATGATGATGATCATTGTCATCATTATCATAATCATCTTAATCATCATCATCAACTGTATGCTTGATGATGATGATGATGATGATGATGATATTATGATGATGATGATATTATGATGATGATGATGATGATGATGATGATGATGATGATGATGATGATGATGATGATGATGATGATGATGATGATGATGATGATGATGATGATGAGTATGATGATGATATTATGATGATGATGATGATGATGATGATGATGATGATGATGATGATGATGATGATGATGATGATGATGATGATGATGATGATGATGATGGTGATGATGATGATGATGATGATGGTGATGATGATGGTGATGATGGTGATGATGATGATGATGATGATGATGGTGATGATGATGACGATGAGATGATATATATACCTTTATATAAAATATATCATGACTTTTAAATAACAATAATATATTTATAAGGAATATCAATAGTAATGCAGCCCCAGTCACAAACACGGCCCCGGCTATGTTTTATCAAACCCGTCCCCGGTCAAATATCAACCCCGCTCGCTTACTGTATATATATATATATATATATATATATATATATATATATATATATATATATATATATATATATATATATATATATATATATATATATATGTATATATATATATATATATATATGTATATATATATATATATATATATATATATATATATATATATATATATATATATATATATATATGTATATATATATATATATATAACGAAATAGTATATTTTTATTTTTTAATTAACTTTTAATTTTAATATATAGGCTCAATTACTTAATTAAAGAATGAAGAAGTATAAAAAACGTTTAAAGTTGAAAATAGTTTTGATCTTTATTAGTGTGATTCTATCGCGGAGTTTCTTGAATGTGATCAATCACTTTTCGGTACAAATGTTGCAAAAAAAGTGGTATACTTTTTATTATGGTTGAATGTTTAGTTTTCTTTATAAGGGTAAATTACTATCATAAGTTATATAACAAATTTTGATCTGTAGTTATATACTTGTTGCACACTTTACACATACACAGTATTATCGAATTGATCAAAACACTAATGAATTATCCTATCCTCAATATAACTTGCAATAAATTGCCCCATATCACTTATACTATTATTATCTTTTGAATTTAGAACCAGAAGTTATTAAATGCTGGTGGCTCATCATGCAGTGCAGTTGAGAAGAGCATGCTTTCAATGTAAGTATAATTTTTCTATAAAATGAGCATTTTTAATACCATTATTTTATTATGTGTGTATGCGTGTGATATGTGTTTGTATATATATATATATATATATATATATATATATATATATATATATATATATATATATATATATATATATATATATATATATATATATATATATAAATTATAAATTATGTTAGTGTATTCTACAAATAGAGTGCTCAATGTTCTAAAAGAACAGAGCAATAATAAATTAGTAAAAACACTTATCTAATTTTTGATTACTTCAACACTGTGTTTCACCATCAGTAGGTTCTGATGGTGAAACGCAGTGTTGAAGTAATCAAAAATTAGATAAGTGTTTTTACTAATATATATATATATAGGGGTGGGAGTTAAGGTTAGTTTTAGTCTAACTAAATTTAGTCGACTAACTTTTTAGCGTAACTAAAATTAGTCGACTAACTTTTTAGTTTGACTAAATTTAGTCGACTAAGTTTTTAATTTGCGAAAAATATATTGTTACTTTTACCCAAAAAATACTCTTTTTAAATCTTGTTATGTGTTAGTTGTGAAGTGGTTTGAGCGCCATTTTTTTTAATAACAAATTGCTGTAAGTTACAATTTAGATCTCCATGGCATCTTTTTCAAAGTTGATTTTCAGAGTTTTTAAAGTTTTTGGAGAAAATTTTTTTTTCTTAAGTTTGCGAGATATACACTTGGAGTTTTGTAATAGTAAAAAAACTGTATCCAATTACTCCCCCCTTATTACTAAATACTTGTTTTAACTTTCAATGAAAAGCGGTTTAAATCTGGATTTTTTCAATTTCTAATTAAAATGAACCATAAACTATTAGAAAAAAAAATGGTGCCATATTTTTGAAATGTGTTGTATGCAAAAGCTTTTTCGGATTTCTTTTATATAATACCAGCAATCATTTTTTGAGGTAATTATACCTAATTTATTTTGTTCTACACTCATAAAACGCAGTTTGTACAGTGACGACAATATGATTGTAGTTGTTAGTAACAATTACACAATATAGAAATAATAAAAAACATTAATTGCGTAACAATTTGTTACGCAATTAATGTTTTTTATTATTTCTATATTGTGTAATTGAATATATATCTTGTTCAACTCTCAATTTTTTTTTTTTTTTTTAATTATTATTAAAATGCTAATAACTAATTATGTATTCGGTATAAAATATCAGCTGTTTTTGGCGGAGTTGTTCTACTAACAAACCAATTTTTATTTAATTCAATAAAAGAAAATGTGGGGCAATACTAGGTACAAACAAAACATTTTTATTACCTAATTGTCACAAATTATATTACGTATTTTAAATTTCTTAAAAATAATAAATTTTAATGAATGTCTTTAAGTTGATTTATTTGTCTTAATTCATATTATGTTCATATAATTTCTCAACACAACAAAATTTAAGTAATGTCTTAACTGACATCTCAAAGTAATGGTTTCCCGCTTTATATTTGATAAACCGTTTTTCTCAAATATATATTTAAATTTACTTTTAGAAATTGCATTTTTAAACTATGTCGAAAAATAATACGTTTTCTCCAATTGAATATGCTGCTCCAATATCTGATTTGATGAATCTGACGAAGAAAAGATTGGATAAAAGAAAGACTATAGATGAACAAAACCTGCAGATCATAACGATAGCAAAACAAGTTCAAGTTTTTCATCCGGTCAAACAGAAATTGAAGTTGATGCTCAATCCATTGAAGAAGCAGCTAAAACTACATACGAATATTACTCAATCGAGGAGGAAACATCAAAATGAATATGCAATCAATGTAATAGTAACAGACCTAAAAAGTACTCTTGTAAAACATCAAAGAGTATATTAGATTACCATCTTGAACATGATCACAAAATAATAACGCCGAAAAAAAAACGAACTATGAGTGGCTTGTCAAAAGAAGTTAGCGATAAGATTGATAGAGCTCTTTTAATTTTCATTATTGCCTGTTGTCTTCCATTTATGTTGGTAGAAAGTAGTGCATTTAAAGAATTTGTTTTGTGTTTAAATCCAAAGTATAAAGTGCCTTGCCGAAAAAAGTTAAGATCTCTTTTAACTGATTTATATCGAGAAAAGGTTGAACTTTTGAAATCAAAATTATTATCAATTAAAGTTTTATCTATTACTACTGACGGATGGACGTCCTGTCAAAACTATAGTTATATATCTGCAACTGCACATTTCATTTTTGACAAAACAAATTTCATCAGTTTTTGTTTGGGCTTTGCATACCTTAATGGCCGCCATGATGCAGATAATTTAAAAGAGGCTTTGCTAAAAATCGTAGAAAAGTTTAAAGTAGATGATAAAATAATGAGTATAGTATCAGACAACGCCAGTAACGTACGCAACTGTCTAAATTCTTTAAAAGTTTGTTTAAACATTCAACCAATAAGATGCATGGGACATGTTTTGCAATTAGTTGTTAAAAATGTCATAGATTTAGTTGAAGAAGGTGAAAATATAGTTCGCCTAAATTCTTTTTCATTGCAAGAACATTAACTAAGTGCAGGAAAATTGTTACATCTTTTAATCATTCTTCTCAACTTAATGATTTATTAGAGGAAAGTCAAACACGACAAGGTGTCGAAAAAAATCACATACTTCATTTGATTCAAGATGTGAAAACTCGTTGGCACTCTACGTTTCTCATGGCAGAGCGAATGCTTAAGCTTCACTCCTACGTAAAAGATATCTTTAATTCGAAACAGCAGTACAAAGATATGAGAAAATATTTACTCGATGAAGATGAAATGGTTAACTTAAAAGAAACGGTAAATGCTTTATTAAGCTTTAATTAAGTAAATGTTTTACTATCTGGCGATAGGTATGCAACGTGTTCTTTAATTATTCCAAGTATAAAGTACCTTGAGAAGCAGCTGAGTAAGAATAAAAGTGAAACTCCTCCTTTAATTTTAATATTGAAATCACATTTGTTAGAATCTTTACAAACTTACAAAGATTCATATGAATTAGAGAGTAATTCCTTTTTATTGTGTCCCGCTTTTTTGGATCCAAATTATAAAAGTTTTCAATTCTTTGAAAAGTACGAAAAAAAGAAATATTTAAAAATTGTGAAAGAATTTTTGTCAGATTTTTATCTCTCAAAAAGAGTTGGTGAAATAATTCCAATTAAAAAGGTGACAAAGGAATCAAAAAAATTTAAGTTGTCATTTGAGGATGAAGAAGATGATTCCGGAAGTGAGAGTGACAAAAATGTAACCTTAGATTTAAAAAAAGAAATCAGTAAATATATAAAATTGTCAGTGCACGAACAAAATGTTTTAGAGTTTTGGCATCAAAATCAATATGTTTTTCCAATATTGTATTGCATTTCAACGATGATTTTATGTACACCTGCTACCAGTGCACCAAGTGAGCGCCTTTTTTCTGATGCATTAAACAATTTGTATGCTAAGCGAAACAGGATGACGGCTGAATGTTTTCAAATGTTGATGTTTTTGTACGAAAATTTGGAATTTTTTAATTTGGTTTAAAATTGGTGCAATTTAATCAATGTAATACGGAAATATCTTGTTGTAATAATTATTTTTGAATTTATTTTATTGTTCTTAAATAAAAACTCTTAAATTTAGAACTTGAACTGTTTTGTTTTAAAAACAATCAAACAAGGTTGCAACGTGTTTAAAAAATGATTTTATAAAGTTGTTGCTCTCATGTTTGGGACAGGGGGGGGAGGACCCCAGAAACTTGAGGGCTTTTATGTTTCCAGGCTACAATTATCGCAATTTTTTGCAAAGTATCATTATCCGATTTTCAATTTTTTTTTTTAGAAAAACCAATTGCTTAATTAGACTATAAAACTAAGTGCAAAATATGAACGTAGCAAGTCTTCCCGATTCTATGTTATTTAAATTTAAGTTTTTTTACATTTGTAAATATATTTTACATTTTCATGTATTAATTATGACCCACCCAAGTTTATATTTCATAATGAATGATTTCATTAACCTTACCTTTTCTTTATAATTATACAAAAAATGGCGTCTTAAATGCGGTTCATTTAAGTTGATATTTCAAACTTACTTTTTAAATAAGATTGCTTCTAGTTAACTTTAGATCTTACTTTTCACGCTAAAACTCTTATTTTCTAACAAACTATCTACTCCAGCTTGAAGCAATTTAAAGCCAAAAATTGCTGCTGCCTAGTATACAGCCATATTTAATATAATTAAATGATTTTATATACGACTAAAAATTAAATTTTTGATACCAAAAAAAAAACATTATTTTGGGAAATTATTTCATGTTTTCGTATTTCATATTTCATATACTATTTCATTTGTCATAAAAGGCACATAATAACCCATTTGTTTTTGTCAAATAAAAGTTAGTTTATATATAGCTGGTAAATCATGCTATGATAATATTAAATACTTAGTTATTCTTGCGGTTTGCCATAAATTGGCTTTTCTAAATTCTTTGAAACTGTGACAAATTATTTTTTTATATATTGCTGTAGACTTATTGTTTATGAATATTATAGAATTTTTTATTTTTATGTTTAACCTTTTAAAATAACTTTTTAAAAGGTTTTGCATTATCAAACGAGTTATAAAAAAGCCCATTAGAAAATACACCTACTAAAAAACAATGCTCAGAGGAATATATATTATGGAGCTTATAGAGTAGTCGAGGCAAAAAATGGCGACATATCGGAAATAATACTCAAAAAATACACAAAGCTAAGGCTGGTGAATGAAGGACCAAGGAGTTGCATGAAACCAGACCTTGACTAAAAATTTTATTTAACCATTTTTACTTTTCGCTTTACTTTTTTTAGTCATTTTAAAACTATCTTTACAGATCTATTTTATTATTGATGGAACTTTGTTTACACGAAAAAAGTTCCCAAATTTGCTAATGTTTATCTTGGAAAAATGATGAAAATCTGTTCGTGCCGACAACTGATTTCCTTGGTGTAATTTGTTTAGTAATTTGTCAACACGTGAAGTAGTTACTTATCCTGAACAGTCTTATTAAACAAATGCTATAAAATTTAAATTAATACCACGTGATCAGAGTTATTGTTTAAAAACTAAGCGCAGCCATTTTAATAGATTTTTTTGTTTACGGGTGAAAATTTAGAGTTTGTCGGAAACTCGCATGGCTCGCTGATTTCTGCGGCCTCTTTGATGTAAAACAATAGGTTGCGCGTCCATCTCTTATTGTTCCATGGTAATAGATAGTGGGTGTCATACCCCCAACACCACCTTCCCTTCTCGCTGGCTCCAATACTATATATCACTAAAATGAAAATGAAAATTTGTAGGCAATGTATAATAAAATCCAATTTTAGGAATGTTACTTATCTGGGATAATTTTTCCTATGTTGCTATTTTAAGCCTTTGAAATAGGGTTGTTAACCAAAAGGTTTCAAAGATTTCTGTAAAAAAATCTTTCAAAAGGGTATATACAATTAGTATTTATTTTTATTCGTAACGAATATATAGAAGCATTAAAATTTGTCAAAGTAACTTTCGCAAATAATATTTCTGAAAATTAGACTTTCGCAAGTTGCTATTTTAAATAATGCTCTTCCAAAACTTCCAAAAGTTTCACTTTCGGAAGTAGCACTTGAGAAATGAGCGCTTTTAATAACTACGTTTCGAAATCTATAAAGCAAGTTTATTCGCCTAACTGCAAGAAATGTGAAAATAAAATATCTGTATAATATACAGATATTTTATTTTCACATTTCTTGCAGTTATATACAGTGTATATATCAAACTGTTTGTAATGAAACTTTATCTTCAGTATAGCAACATATTAAATTTTTACTAGTTTGTTTTTTCAAATAATGATCAAAAAATTTATTTCGAAAGGAAAATTTTCGATAAATCCACTTGAAGAACGGTCACTTACGGAAGAAAACTTGAAATTCGTCATAAAAACAAGATTGAAATGTTCCATATAAAAAAATCCGTTCAATGAACTAAGTAATTAAATGCTCATTACTAAATAAATTTCATGGCTTCATAGGTTATTCAGTTTTTAGTACTGAAGCTTGTTTTAATCGACTAATTTTAGTTACGCTAAAAAGTTAGTCGATTAAATTTAGTTACGCTAAAAAGTTAGTCAACTAAATTTAGTTAGACTAAAAAGTTAGTCGACTAAATTTAGTTAGACTAAAAAGTTAGTCGACTAAATTTAGTTAGACTAAAAAGTTGGTCGACTAAATTTAGTTAGACTAAAAAGTTAGTCGACTAAATTTAGTTAGACTAAAAAGTTAGTCGAATAAATTTAGTTAGACTAAAAAGTTAGTCGACTAAATTTAGTTAGACTAAAAAGTTAGTCGACTAAATTTAGTTAGACTAAAAAGTTAGTTGGGTAATTTTAGTTACGGTTTTTTTAGCTAAGTTAGTTACAATTTTTAGTTTTGGTTACAACACTATATATATATATATATATATATATATATATATATATATATATATATATATATATATATATATATATATATATATATATATATATATATATATATATATATATATATATATATATATATATATATATATATATATATATATATTGCGTCATAAAGTGTATTATAAATGTTCTCTTTATTCCTTTCCCCTTTATTTTTACATTCTTATCTTTACAATTTTTTTTAGGTTTAAGACTGTTTACCTTATTCCTACAGCAAAAAAGAACTTTAAAATGCTGTTGGCAATATTCTAAAGCGCGCACCTGATTCTAAAAGATGGTGAATGACTTTAAGTGTTCGAACAGTCGTCGGTTCTTGGAAATTAACAAGTGGATGAAGAAGTTTAAAAAAATTATAATTTATAAAACTTAGCACAATTATATTTTTAAAAAGTTTAAGCAAATTTTTATTTTTTACTTATTCTCAAAAAATTCTGTGAAAGCATAAATCTTAACCTTACCTATGAATAAAGTCATGTAAAAACACGTATTTTAGACGTCGAAATGAGAACGGCTAAACTAGGTTATTTAAAAACGTCATTTGGCGTTTCCATTTAGCACTAATTCTGAACGTCCTAAATTCACGAATTTTAGACGTCTGAAAAACACGTCTTTATTCCATCCTAAAAAGACGTCTTAATTACGTCCCGTAAAGACGTCATCTGGCGTTGCCATTTAGAACCGGTCCTGAACGTTTTAAAAAGACGTCTTTTCGACGTCATAGACGTCGGCGTGCTACTGGGTAATACTGCTAAGAAATTTTTTTTCAATGCAAGCTGCTCTTCTGAAATCACTGGAGTAAATAATAATTTGATTAAGCGACTTTACATAATTCTACAAGCTCTCTCCTTAGGTGTTATGATAAATGCTGAAAGTTTTGGTACATATGCTGCAGAAACTGCCCACATTTATGTGAGTAATTATACCTTGAACTATATGCCGTCTTCAGTACACAAAATTTTACTTCACGGAGAAAATATCATAAAACATTTTACTATTGCCTATTGGTCAACTTTCAGAAGATGCGCAAAAAAAAGGGAAATGTTTTTTAAAAAGTTCAAAAAGTACGTGTTTGCCTTTAGTCTTGAGTTTAGCCAAAAGCTCGTATAAATGTTTTTTATGTATATTTTTTTAATATGAATACATTTTCCAATTAAATAAGCATTTTATGTATTTTTTGCTGTTTCGAATACTTTCAAAGTTTTTTCGTATAATTAATTTCATATAATGTACAATTTTTCATATAATTAATTTCATATAATGTTTATTTAAAAGTAAAATAAAAATTTAAATTTTGAATTTTTTGATTTTTATTTACAAATTTTTTATTTAATTTTTTTTTTTTTATAAAATATATTTCTTTAGAAGCGTCATATACTACTTTACATTTATGCAAAATTTCAACACTTAATCTTAAGTAACAAAAAAATTATTGATTTTTGATCCAAAACAGACCTTTATTTTCCACTGTGCGCCGCCGCAATTGAACTTATTGTTATTGAACGTTAAAGTCTTTCTAATTTTTCCAATTTTTTATTTTATTTTAAAGAGGTATACCACCTATGGTGTTTGCTTTCGCCCCTATTTCCACCCCTCGTGTGTGCAACTTCTGTTAATGATTTACTGTTTTAAAATCTTGCACACACGAGGGCTGAGAGTAGATATTTCAATTTTGCTAAGTGTTATTTAAATTGGCTTCTTAGCTGTTTTTTTTTAAAGTTTCTAACTTGGAATTGATAAAAGGCTAATCTATGAAATAAAAAATACATTTTTGACTATATTTCAAAATAAAGACTTATAAATCGCTTGTTAAATTTTCTTTATTCAGTTAAGCATTCGTTTTATTTATTAAATATTATATTATCTAGTATTTTTAAGTATGTTTACATATTCTGTACAGTTGTTTTTAAATTAAAAAGTTCACAAAAAACAATTTAGTTTAATTCGGAACACACTATGTAGATAGATTCGATTCATGTTATTTTAATCTCTCGTTCACACTAAATAATAAACACAAGTAGAAATATGATGATTAGGGATATCCAAATCATGTTTCTGTGGGCATAAATCATCCACTAAATAAAGTTTTGATTTTATATTAAAAATAGTTCGAAAATGCTGTCTTTTGCAATAGGTAGTGCATATAAACTTGTACATTTTACCTTCGCCGAAAGATATTTCATTCGGTAGTTGATGGACATTTAACTTATCTCGAATATCCGACTCAATGAAAAGATAAGGAGGAACACCATTAAATTTATTTGAAATCGAAAGTTGATGTGAGCAATAAGAACACTTTTTTTTAAGAAAAAAGTTCAAGACTACGTCTTCACCTACTTTTGAGAAGTAGAAATCATTAATAGTTCTAGTTAAACTTCGCATGCACAATTGACTACAAACTACTTGTGACTCAAAAGACTGAATTGGCTTAATGAAATTAATGAAATGCTTCATTTCAGTTCCGAATGTACAGATCGAAGCTTCAAGCTTGCTTGAAGTCCAAAGCGCGAGTAAAAAAAATCAATTGTACATGTGTTCAATAATTTAACTGGCTTTTTAAAATTTGATTTAATAAGCTTTCCTCCCCATTTAGGAATATTACTAAGAAACCACGAGTTTTCACTTTGTTTTTCGTTAACTTTCAATTTCTTTGGACTGACTACATCCTGCTTATTAGACAGCGAACGCTTTTTATTCTTGATAGATTTATCTTCATCTATGTTTGAATGATCATCAAATGACTCAGAAGAAGAAACTAAGTTAATTTTAGGCTTCTTTTTCAAAAACTTTTTAAATTTTTTTAACTCATAAACTTCATCTTCTGAAGTTTCAATTTGTGTCAACATTGAAGTTTCTAGTTTAGCGTTATTTGTAAAGACGAATGTAAATAATCCAGCTGGATTCGGAAGCATCTCAAAGTACTTTCCACATGCTAAATAATAAATTACGCTAGCGATATGCACACAGCAGCCTACAGTTCTCATGCCGGTCTTACAAGTACAGTACCATCCTTCGATTCCAGTTTCATCATTTGTATTAGGTAAATATTGCACGTACACTTTATACTTTGTAGACCCAGAATGACGAGATCTGATAATAAGAGAAAGAACTTTTGATTTCCCTATCGATTGAACAGTTTCTCATATTGCCAATTCATATTTTCCTTTATTGAAATGTTCAGAAATGTAGCTTAAGCATTGCCTAAGTTGATATGAGCCCCAAGTGATATTGTTTTTTATTATTTCTTCAGGCAATTTAGGAAAACCAAGTACAAGTGTTGCTTCAACGTTTACAAACAAACTTTTTTTGTTTAGTTTTTCAGTTTTGACCAGCTTTTCCAAACTATTTTCTAAATGAAGCTTTACTTTCATGTTGTTAATAATTTTTTGTTTGTCATCCTGGTCTGAGTAAAGACGCTTATAAAATCTATTAATAAGGGATGCTGCAATTCTGTAGTCGGTGAGTGTGTGAGGCAAACATTTATTGCGCACTTTATCTAAGGCTCTGAAAGATGTTTTTACAAATGAATTTGTAAATTTGATAACCCAACGACACTTGGTAATCATTCTAGATTGATTAGCTTGTAATGTTGTCAATTGTTTTTGACCTCTTTCTACGCATGCATGCATTTTTGGCTCCAAATTATAAGTATTTTTTTAAGTCATCAAGACAGTCTTGAAAACCTCTATCAAGTAATATAATGTCATCAGGATGAAGCAATTTTCTAAGATTTTGGTCGCCTAGAAGTGCATCATTCATGATTGAAGCATCATTTTTTATTGCCTCGTGAAGTCCAAATACATCGACAATTTTTCCATTTGATATAGAAAATAAAAAAGGTTTAACCAAATGTGTTTTTTTTTTGTACGCTGAATGTTTTTCGTTGAAAATAGTTGTTGCTGCTCCTTTGAAAATAACAGTAAGTTCCGTCGACAACTAATATCAACTGAGATTCTTTAGCATTAAATATTTCTTTGGCCAATTCGCTGTTATTTGCTAACCATTTACTCCTTGTTAAGTGACTTACACTAAGTTATTAGGGATGAAATCTTTGACAAAAGCATCTCTTACTTGTTGCAAATATCGATATACTTCAAAATGAGAGTCAATATCAAAAAAATCAGCGACAGTGTATTGATCAAGGCCAGTTTTTAGCTAAAACAGAAAGATGGCTAGAATTGAGATTTAAATCTACTACTGGTGTTTCTGAGTGAAATCAAATCTCCTATTAGTTCTTCAAATTGTTGTCTATTGAATCCAGTAGATCGCTGGCAAATAGAATCAGGTAGCTTTGAAATATCGGAAAACTTTGAAAATATACTGCTATGCTGAGCGTAATATCGAAACATCTCTAGTAAAGATTTAACTTCTGATGCATTTAGTTTCAATTTCTTTTTAACAAATATCAGCTGATTTAAAGCTTCATTGTTTAATAACAACTTCGTTCAAATGCTCTCTTGATCCAGTAGGTATAAGAATTTTTTTTTGGACATAAGTGTCAATAATGCCTTGCCCTGAAAAGAATTTGAAATTTTTTGAAGAGTTATTGTGACATACGAAACAATAGCGATGAGAAGCAGTTGTTCGAGGTATATCCACCGAAATTGATGTATTTTTTTCGCTCATTCCTTCGCTTTTTTTTAGCTCAACTAATTCTTTTTTAAACTCAACTAGAAAACTTTTTGAAGGCTTTAGTAATATTTGTTCATTTTGTTCAATAATCGGTGGGCAAGCTGATATTTGATTTGTTTCAAGCGTTTCAGACAACTCAAGATTCGTTGTTTGAAAATCAAACGACTGAGTCTCTATAAATCTACTTAACGGTGAATTTATTTCCTCAATCTCCTTTCTCCGTGCTCTTTCAATACAGGCAGCACAGCAATATGTTCCAAGCTCAATGGCATTTTTGTTTTTGTTGATTGTTTCTCGTAGTAAATAGATTTTTTATAAAAAAATTCCTAGAAACAACTTTCGTAATTATAGAAAATGTTTATCTTGATGCCGCCTTAAATAAAATAAATAATAAAAAGTGGTATCGCGTTTTTCATATACTATTCGACATTTCTTGTTAAAATAATTTTTACTTAGAAGCTTATATTATGTGTTAACAACATATAAGATATATATAGAAACATTTGTATGGGTAACTTTAGCGAGTCTTTTAGACGAGTATATTGAGTATATTAATATAGTTGATAGCGAGTATATTAAGTATATTAATATAGCTGATAAGTTTATATTTGAGTAACTGTAAGTTAGGTTAGTAACTTAACTGGTTGTTTAGGGTTAGTTTTGATTAAGTAAATTCACGGTGATTTACTTTATCCATTCAGTAAATCAAAATAAATATTACTTTAAAAAGTTAAGAGACGTTAAAGCGAAAAACGTTGAAGCAAAAAAGTTACTGGTTTCTATTAGAATTGGTAAATTATTAGAAAATTTTTATAATAAAAACGAATTTAATATATACTTTAATATACTTAAAGTAGTAAAATTAATAATATCAAATTGTCGATAAAGTAATAATTTAAATCATTAACAATATAAAGTTAATTTAGTGCAACGTTTTTTAAAAAAAAGATAAAAACCAGGCGCTTTTGTTAAAAAAAAAGAATGAAGAAAAAAATTCGATTTAAGGTCTTTTACCTTATGAACTTTTCGCTTTAACGACCTTTTAAAATATTATTGGCTTCCACGCAGATATTTTAAGTAATTTAAATTACAAAGCGTTCTACGTTGGATAAAAATCTCATAGCACGAAAGAGCAAATTATTGTAAATTATCTATTCAAAAGATAAATTTACCTTGACGTACTCTATGAACCCTTATAAAAAAAAACTTAGAAAAGCATTACTTTTAAAAAATGCCAAAAAAATGCTAAATTAGAAAAAAAAACAAAAAAACAAATCGCGAAAACAATTTTTTCAAGAAAAAACTTATCGCTAAGGTGTGAAAAGCAATCGCGATTCGCGATACTCTTAATTTGAGCCCTGTAATTCTATAAACAGATAATTCTGCTATAATTTTTCAAACGATAAGTTTATGATACAGCTTTTTATTGTTTCAGTGTTTCTCTTCAACAACTACAAGTTGTCAAATTAATGTATGTTATCTTTCTTTTTCTAAACCTTAAAGGTAAAATAAATATATTTGGTATTGCTTTATTCTAGTTTTATTGTATCAGGACATAACTTATTTTAAATTTGCTCTTTATGATAATTTGAGATTTATTCTATTTTGTGTTATTGCTATATATTTTTTTAAGACTCCTAAATTACAATTAGCTGCATCTATTCAGGCAATTGTAATTTTTTAAAAACTGTGATATACTTCTATATCTTTCGCACAATAAATTTGATTATGTTAACGTCTTTTTAATTTCTTATAGGTTTCATGTGTTCGACAGACAAAAGCCCCAAAATATTTATTTTCATGCAATAGTATTATCTTGATATATATATATATATATATATATATATATATATATATATATATATATATATATATATATATATATATATATATATATATATATATATATATATATACTATTGTTATTATTGTAAAATGTTGTAACTTTAGTTAAGTCCCAGGTATTCCGCTAATTCAAGTTTATTACAGATGCACGATAGTATGCTTGGTATTTGCAATCGTCTAAATGTTGAATCATTTAGTGCACAAGGTTTGAATATTTTATATTGCTAAGGTTCAGTAATTATTTATAAATTTTTTTTTCATGGAAAATAGGAGTATTATTTGTTTTAAGTACACATTAGTAACAGGTCATTTTCTTTTATAAGAGGCACTTTTTTTATAACAGGTCACTTTCTTATTTATTATATATTTATCTTCGTACATTCTTCGTGAACTAAATTCTATTCAATTTAAGTTGACAAGACTTGAACAAAGACAAGGAAGGTTGGAAGCACGTTTTTGTAACAATCCTGTTGATCAGAATATTAGTCAAATCCAGTTCCCAATTTTTAATTCTGTACTGCAATATTCTGAACTTGAAATGCACCCAAAGAATATGGTATATTTTTACTAATTTCTGAGTATACAAGTAGCCATGAACTTTTGATTTTGGAATATAATAGTAATTAGATAAAACATTTCTAATCTTTTTTAGCTGCCATGAATGATGCTTGAAGGAGGGTTGACTGCCCATGACCATATTTCAAGAGTGCCTAATAAGTTGCTGACACATGACATGCAAAAAAAGTTCAATAGGCCCGGAACACATGGCAAACTTAAGTTTTTTGATCAACTGGAAAATCTGCTTAAAAGTGAGTGAAATTTAGAACTAATGCAAATACTGTTGATGTGATTATATGTAACAGTGTCATAAATAAATAGTAATTATTAAGTGATTATTTTAATATGATGTATTTATAGCTTCAACTGTTAACTTTTTCCCCGGCATCACGAAAAAAGAAATTGAGTTAAAAGTTGCATGATTTTTCAATAACACCAGAGATCGCTCTGGTGGTCGGCTGCGGCGATATAAGAAAACAGCAGTTTCGATTGACGCGAAAGATACAGACAGTGACGAGGGAAGTGACGAGAGAAGTGAAGAGGACATCAAAGATGATAACGATCCTCGACAATAGCTGTGAAAGACATCTTTAAATAAATATTATTATCTGGTATTTTGAATACCATTACTATGTAAATAATATGTAATATATAACAGTTTATGTAATATGAATCGTAATAATAAATAAGTTTAAAAAATACTTTTTAATATTTTAATTAAAAAAAAAGAACTAAAAAAAAATAACCACGCTTTACTACTCATCTTTTGAGTGGTAACGTGTGGTTGTTTTTTTTGGTCGGTTAAGAGCTAGCCCTTAAGGAACCAAAAAAAGTTTGCAAAATGCAAGTTTGCATTTTTTCTTTTAAAAAGTATTTTTATTAACCTTCTCATGAAAACTCAGTATGTTGAAGTATGCTTGTGATTTAATATTATGCTTCTGATTACTATTATCATTTTTCAGGTTTGGATTTTTTTAAATTCTGATGCACACATATTATTTACGCTTATGCTATCTCAAGGGTTATGTTTACCATGGTTAAAAAACTGCTTGGATTGCAACCAGGTACTAAAGTAACTTTTTCAAATACTATTTATCTTTTCATTTTATGATAGCAGATTTTATTTTGAAAATAGGTACAGTAGTTTTACATTGAAAAAAAAAACAAAAACTTGATGTTATTTAAAATCCTCAACCATATTGGAAAATAGAGAATCAGTATGCCAGGTAGCCTTTTTTTAAGGTAATTTAAACCATCCTAATTTAACTGTTTTTTCAAGGTAAATTGAACCATCATTTTGAGGTCTTGTTATATGGAATGGCAGTTTCATTTTTTTTTTTCAAAAACATGTTTGATATTACAGTTAGTTAGAGGTGACTGTCTGGTATTTTACTTGAAATGCAGGTGTCAGGTATTATGTGTATTACTTTACTTTTATATTGTTTTTTTAAAGATATTTCCACAGCTTTTTAATTAACTATGCTTTTGTTTTTTAAAACTAGGTATTAACATTAACACTATTTTGGTTTTATTTATATTTTGTTGAATGTAGATACACTTATGCTGTTGAGTTACTTGTTATCAACTCGCTATTTGATAAGAGCCCTTCAAAAGGCGACTTTAAAAACTGAAAAGGTTAGTTTATTATGTTAATTCTAGTATCTTATAACTGGTTGATTTTTATATTTCGATTAATATATCAGTGTCTGCTTTCAGGGCTACATCAAAAGTCTTCAGACCGCTACGTGAAGCGATTTTCGTTTATCGTTATTGTTTCTCTACTGTATGTAGTATCCGAATAAAGTGAGAAATGTTTCTTTTTATATTGAAAAGATTTAAAAAAATAGAGTCGCAAAACGCAATTTAAACATTAATTTATCGAGATTATGCATACTTTAGATAATAATTTTATTATGATTGTAATATGTAAATTGTACTTGTAAATCTCAATCTTGAATTAATTTTTATTATTATTTTATATTGTTCTTTATTTATATTTGTTAACCGGCTATTAGGTTAAAACGCCAAGGCGTAGGGTAATTAACTTACCATAAGTGTTTGAGTTAGTAATGTTATTTAATAAATTCGAAAAAGTTTAAAATGTGTCATCTATGCATTGTTTTCGATGAGGTCATGTAATAAAAATAATAACAATTTCGCTAAAGATTAGTGTCTATATTCAAAAAATAGTACAAATATATTATTAGGAAGGTTCATGTCTCGAAATTGAAGCGCGAATTACAGAAGGTCCTATATCCAAACGCTGTCGCTCCAACATTGACTTGCCAACGGACCGCTGCTAAAGATTTAGCGTTTTGCTGCCATCGGTCCGCTGGTGAACCGCCTAAAGCTTGCTGCTAACGGTCCGATGCAAATACGATATGCAAGCCAACGCGGCAACACAGCGGGCGGCCGACGTCAGCACGGCATCAGTGCTGACAGCGGTCCGACTACTTAATGTTTGCTGGGATGGGTCAGTATACAAAATCCACAATTTAAGAAGTGAACAAACATACTTTTTAGTTTCTATAATAGGTTGGCTGCCAAATTTTCGGAAATTCACTGAAAAGATAAAATTCAGTCAAAAATTATGGATTCCTAAAAATGGTTCTACCTAAAACTTAAGAAATTATGCCTTCACTTCAAACGACAGATAATTTAAAATCAACACTGATTTTATTAGGATTTTTTTTTCGACTGATTTGATTTACTTTTTAAGATGCACATTTTTGCCCAGGACACAAAAAAAGTTGTAATTGTAATATTCTCCTTACACAGTGTCTGGTTTTATGTCTAATGCTTGAAGTGTCTTTATGCACTATAGAGTTTACATATTTAAAAGCTGTGACATTGAGTTTGTAATGTTAAATAGTAAAAAGACTGTATATAAAATTTATAAGTAACTTATTTGGTAAAAATGAACAGAAAGACGTTTAGTCTTATTTCCTTACTATTTAATATCATGACTATAATTTTTGTAACATTTTTTCCAATCCCTTCGCAATTCCATCCCACCTCATTTATTTGACTTTCCCTGATTATCATGTTTAAATTTAAATTACAACTCATTCCAAGTTATAAGGAATATAAGTTAGTTGCCATGTCAACACAATCCACAATTTATGAGTTAGTTGCCATGTCAACACAATCCACAATTTGATTATGTAATAAAAAAATATTATTATGTAATAAACGATCAATATAAACATCGAAAAAATATGCTTTAAAATCTTTTAAAAAAATATGCTTTAAAATCAATTTTTGCTTAATAACTATAAAAGTTAAAAACAAGTAAATCAAATAAATAATAGTTTTGCAAATGTTTCAGTTTTTTCTTGAGCTGCTAGTTCATAGCATCTACCAGTTGCTGATTGAACTTTTAAAGATGAAATTTTGCAAAAAACACGCCTTATTGACATCAGCAAGTATCTTCTTTAAGTGGCCTAGTACAAGTGTTTAAGGAAATAGACTACTTCATGAAGTTGATAAGAAAATTTTAATTTTTTAAAGATATTTCCATAATATTTTCTATACACCATTTTGCATCATAAACACATGCTATATGGTCATCATAAACACATGCTATATGAATTCCTGGTGAATAAGAAGCATATCGAGCAAACTATAGCGGAATTTCAGTGGACCTATATAGGCATTTTAAGCGGTCCACTGTAGTTTTGCTCATAGGTTACTAATGGACCATTAGTGTCAGACGCTAAAAGTAGCTAGCCGATGACTAGCCACTATTAGCATGTCGGAAAGTTATTGGCTGGCCATTTCTAGCGGCTGCCACTAATGGTCCACAAAGAAACCGATGAGTAAAACGCCAATAAACCGCCTAAAAATGCCTATATAAGTCCACTTCAAATCCACTAAAACAATGTTTGCTGGGTAAGCTGCATTGTAGAAATATTTATATGAGTATACATATTGTCAAATGACACCCGTCTTTTCTGTAATTTAGTTAATGATTGTGATTTCTTGTTCCTAGAATTGTTGAACAAGTAGGATAACGTTTTTCTAATTTAAAATTTATGCACTGTAATACAATTGTATCATTTAAAACCTATTGAAAATGTATTCCTTTGATATTTTGTCTAGACCAATCATACATATTCTCAAGTGAATTGATAAGATCTTTTAATGATTGTAAACAGGGCAGTGCAACTGCCCTGTTCTGTTGCAATTCTGCAGATACCTCATTATCTTGTTCACAGACCCGACAACACACGGTGGTTCTTTTTCATAATCTATGGTTGCAAAAGGTATAAAATTCATCTTCAAATAATCGGTTATAATGACACTCATTGAGTACCTAGATAACCAGGTAAACAAAATAAATCATACTTAGAACTCAACTCCCACCTTGAAGTGAACAATTGAACCCGAAAGTTGTACTTCTTTACCGAGCTTACACTCAGTAGTTTCAGGCAATTTACCAGCGCCCTTTCAAAGGGAATTTAAGTGTACCTAAAACAGTTATTTTAATATTTTTTTGAAATGAAAGTCGAGCGAACAGGTATATATTTACAATATTATAAAACAATAGTTGTATCTTTGTTGATAAAAAAATTATTTGATTGTAAAGATGATAGATTAGCACTAAAATAAGAATTTGTAAAGATTTTAATAGAGTAGAACTTTTGGGATTGTTCGGGATTTTTTGCTAAACTATTTTTTTATTGCTACTTTGTTTGTTTATCTCTCAGAAAAAGTTACTCTACTATGCGCTCTTTCTATATTTTTTTAATTTTTGTAGGTTCGATGGTGTGTCGTGTGAGAAAACGAGACACTTTTGAAGTATGGCGGAAAAAAATTTTAATATAGTGATGAAATTTGTTGAAGAAACAATTAACTTTAATAGTAGTGACACTAAAGAAGGGCCTAAAGTGAGTTTTGAAAAACAATTAAAAAATTTGTGAGGCGAATTTGCCAAAAAAATAAAACAACGATGTCGCTCAGTTGACAAATTTTTACACCACAACAAAGACTGGTTAGACAGTGATTTTGTAATTTTTAAGTGCTTAGAGAAAAGAGTGAAAAGACAAAAAACACAGGGCGTCCAAAAAAACATTTCGGAGAATGCAGTCATTCAGCGAAAACTAGGGGAGTGAAAAATCTCGTTGAAGGTAGGACATCTGATGAGCTTTCTCTAGCTACACAAATTAAATTAAGGCATGAGGGTAAAAGGGATGCTGCAAAAGTTATTCATATGGTTTCATCATCTACCAGTTCAACAAATAGAGCTACCAAAGTAAAAAAAACGTATTTTCACTGAAAGTAAGGTTCCCATAAAAATGACAGCAGAGCGTGCGTTATCTCTCTTTGTTGATAATAAATTTACAAAGAATCAATACATCGATATTTAACAAACCTCTAAATCGCACAACGCTGACATTTACCCACTATACAATCGTTTGTTGGAGGAGAAGAAGCAATGTTATCCCGATGACATCAAAATAACTGAAATATCTGCCGGAGTTTCTTTAAAATCATTAGTGAACCACACAGTTAAAAGACTTTTGAGTGTACAGAGAGATATTTTAAAAGCAAGGCAGCAGGATTTTGATCCCAAAAAACTAAATATTTTATTCAAGTGAGGTTGTGATGGTGTATCGGGTCATAGCCGATATATGCAAGGTTTTGAAACGGACGATAGTGACGATTCGAGCATTTATTTTGTATCTATGGTTCCCATCAGGGTTTTTATCTGTCAAATATGTCTGAGACATATTTTCTGCCGACATAAAATATGTCCCACATATTTTCTATCGACATATTTTGACATAATTTTATGTCTGAATTATTTTCTGCTGACATAAAATATATGTCAAACATATTTTCTATTGACATATTTTGACATAATTTTATGTCTGAATTATTTTTTGCTGACATAAAATATATGTCAAACATATTTTCTATCGACATATTTTGAAATAATTTTATGTCTGACATATTTTCTGTTTGATATTCTTGAAGAAAAAATCAATCTAACAATTTTATTGCCCATTATAAGAATGTAAAGACCATCTCGAGTTTTTATTACTGAAAGTGGTTTTAAAAAATAATTTTTTCATAATGAAACCTTTTTCAAGATCAACTATTAATTAAAAATAACTGAAAATATTTGTTTCTATTATTATTTTAATCAAAAGAATAATTTTAAGTTTAGTCATACTAATAAAAACAACTTTAAGTAATAAAAACTCAGCTTGAAATGGTTTTTACATTCTTATAAGGGACATCGCCAATACTAATCAATATTAATCAATACTATCAAATGATGCATCAATACTAGTCAATATTAGTCAATACTATCAAATGATGCATCGCTAAAAAGGGCAGAAAAAGACCTTTATGAAACGACTTTTGCTTATTGGGTTTAAAATAAAAGTTTTATAAAGCATAACTGATTGCAAAAAAGCAACAAATTTGTTAAACTATTTTCACTTTACTCTTTAAATCAAGCTGAAATGCGCAATAAATATGTGGGACATATTTTATGTCGGCAGAAAATGTCTAAAAATATGTCAACAGATCTGCCAGACCATATTATCATTGTCGTAACAACCCTGGTTACCTTTATACTGACTGCTTCGTCGGTAAGTGGGTCATGGGATTTGATTCTGTGGAATAATCCTGTACCTTCATCAACAAAATATTGTCGTCCCATCAAAATAATGTTTCACAAAGAATCACCTGGTTTTGTAACACAACACGTTGATAATGTTAAAAAAGAAATACAGGATCTGAGCCCCAGTGAGGTTATTGTGGAAGGAGTACAATTTAAAATACAATCGACGTTTTCACTAACGATGATCGATGGTAAAACTTGCAGCACTCTTTCCAATACAGCTGCTCAAAATTGTCATATTTGTGGTGCATCACCAAAAATAATGAACTTAATCTAGAAGCAGTGCGAGCAAGACCGATAAATAAAAATGCTCTTCAATTAGGACTATCAAGCTTACATGCTTGGACTAAATGCATGGAATGTATCCTCAATATATCATACCGTTTAGATATTTAAAAATGGAGAATTGAGAAAACACATAAAGATATAACAGAAAAAAGAAAAAAGGTAGTGCAAGAAAATTTGAGAAGAGAATTGAATATTTTAGTTGATTTACCAAAACAAGGCTGTGGCACAAGCAATACAGGGAATGTGGCTTGTACTTTTTTTTACAACCCAGAGCTAGCCTCACAAGCAACAGGGGTAAATAAATCTCTTATAGAAAGATTAGATACAATTCTCCGTACCATTAGCTCGGGGTTCGCAATAAATATTCCAGCTTTTGAAACATTGTTTTTAAATATAGAATTAAAAATATGAAAAATTTACATTGCTTAATATTTATAAGAAACAATAATTTAACATAGCAAAATAAAAATCATCATTTTTTAATTTTAAAATCTAACAAAATATAAAATAAATACTAAAATTACAGTTCTTGACAAATTAAGACATTTTAAGAAATATAAGTGTTTTGGCAGATGTAGACAGATTTCATTTTTAAGAAAATAACTGTAGAATATTGAAACCACAGCATTTAGGGAATTCCAAGTTTTAATCCTATTACCTGAAGACTGTAAAAGTACACCCTACTAACGACAATTGCCATAAAATTACTACCATATCTTTACTACCATAACTAACCAAGGTCATTCTTGTATTTTACATATACAACGTTTTACCTGTATACGAATTTTCAGTCCCTTATATTGTGGCGTAATACTTTTGCAGCCATAGATCGCCGGAAAGGACCGCTGTGCGACGCGGAGGAGGGGGGAGAAGCCGGGGGCACGCTTTTTTTCTAAAGGACTTTTTTCTTTTTTTTTTTAAAGAAAATTTTAGATATAGAAAAATTTTTTTTAAAATTGAAGATAGTGCCCCTCCATTTTGAAACCCATGTCGTCGGCCTTGGTTCAAAGTGACAAAAGCTAGATATGTTTTTATAATTTTTATACTGTGAACCTGCACCATCACTAAAATAAATGCAATGGTTAAAGTAAGACATCAACTCTTGTAAATATTTTATTACTTCATGAATGAAACAATGAACTGAGTTTGTATGGTGTTGCAAGTTATCAGAGACGATACAAAGACTTTTACGCTTTATCTTATTTTCTTCTATTTAGTAAATAACAAAAAGATCCAAAGTTGCTTGACTGTTGTTCCAACGGATACCTTGTACTGTATCTTGAATAAAAAAACTGTAAAATTCTGCATAGTCTAGTAATATTAAAACATGATTACTTGGTAAAGTTATTTTTAGATGCTTCAAATATGCTATCTAATTTTTGATATATAGTGATGGTCTTTTGATTGGTGTGTTTGTTGACAATCTTTTTTAATTAAATCATCCACTAGAAGAGTTACTGAAGCTATATCATGTTTTTTGTTGGCTTTTTGCCACTGATTAAAGCTGATATCTTCCATGCTGTGCTTATAAAACAAAGTAGTAAAAGGGTAAAGTGCATCATAATATTTAACTCAACATTGAGTTAGATCTAATGATGCACTTCCATTTATTTTTAATAACTATCTAAAAAGTACATCTTTTTAGAATAATTAAATACAAGTTTTGAAATATAAACTAAAATTTCCATAAGTTTTAGCACAACAAATTAATGAAAGATTTTATATATTAAATAAAGATATAAAAAAAAAAACAATAACATATTCGTCTTTTATGTCACAGCTTTTAAATATGTATATTTAGTAGTGTGTTTATGCATAAAGGCATCAGGCATAAAACCTGGCACACTGTGTAAGGAGATTAGTTCAATTACAATGTTTTCTAAGTTCTGGCCAAAAATGTGCATGTTAAAAAGTAAATGGTTGGGGGGGGGGGGGATGCTAGGGCTATTTAGAAACTGAGTTTAATTCAGGCTTAATTTAAGACATTTCTAGTACTGATTATGAAATGCTTTTACATATATGCATACTTTGTATTACAATATATAATAAACTAAAGTACACCAATGTGTCTATTTTTATTGTCTTTAATGCATTTTGTGCAAACTTGATTGTTCTGATTTTGTAACTTCCCCATGAGTACCCAATGTTTTTTCTTCTGAAATCATAAGTTATAAAGTCTATCAAATCAATAGAAAAAATTCTTATTAAAATCAGTGTTGATTCTAGGTTACCGGTGGTTTGAAGTGAAAGCACAATTTCTTAAGTTTTAGGTAGAGCCATTATTAGGAATCCATAATATTTGACTGAATTGTATATTATCAGTAAATTATTAAAAATTTGGAAGTCTAGCCTCAATAGAAACTAAAAAAAAAATGCCTTTTCACTTCATAAATTGCAGATTTTGTATACTGACCCATCAAAAATCAACTCTAAATTTACAATTATCTAGGTTTTTTTAGGTAGCCATTATGGATAAAATGTGACATTCAAAAATTTTATATCAAAGTTTTATTAAAGTAAGTCTAGAGTTGTATACAATAAAAAAAACTAGATGGTTAGCAAAAATTTCATTTTTAAAATATAGAGCTTCAAAATATGAACAAAACGTGTTTTCGCTACTAAAGTTTTTATTTTTTGGAAAAATCAAAAATTTCAAATGACCATATCTCATGAACCCCAATAGATTTTATGTTGAAATTTTCAGGAATTTGCTTTTCTTATTAATATTAACCAACCCAACAGTGTTTTATTAAAACATGAGGTGGTCCACGTTAAAATCCTAATATTTTGGTTCACTTGGCATGGAATGACCCATACTTTATTGTCTGTAAAAGTTTAAAATAAGTGTATACGAAGTAAAAAAAAAAGTCCTCAGGTTGTTTTGTGGGGACCTAAAACCACTGGATCCTAGAACTCCCCTCTATCTGGGCCCAAAATTTGATTTTCTAATATACAATACAAGAGTATTAAAATGTAATATTAAAAGTCATAAAAAATGCATTCAAGATATGAACATTATTAGCATTATAACTATATAGTTACTTATTTTTATATATTAATATCATAATATATAAAAATTTAAATTTAATAATATATAAAAAACTACCTTTGATGTAAAACATAATATATGAAAAGCTTATTCTTAATGAATCTTTAATAAAAATAATCAAAATTTCAGTCAAAATATTTTTAAAATATTAGAAACCCACCAGCCTAATAAAAATCCTGCATTCTGGTCAGATTCTACGTCTATCGTTATAAATTTGAATAATAAAAAATAAAAAGAAATTTTATAAATAAATGAAACTACTTAAGATGAAATTTTATTTAATAAAAATATTATAAAGAGCTTATTTAAAAAAAAAAAACTTAAAAAAGTTATGCTATAACTTTAGAATGCGATCTCTAAACCAACCTGAAATATATATATATATATATATATATATATATATATATATATATATATATATATATATATATATATATATATATATATATATATATATATATATTATATATATATATATATATATATATATATATATATATATATATATATATATATATAATTCTTACATAAACAAAATTTCATGAAAACAAAAACGAATTATTTAAAAAAAAAAAATACAAAATTAAGTAATTTTTAAAAATACTTTTATAAATATTTATGGAATCGAGTAACTAAATACACTTTCCTTTTACAGCATTCAAAAGGGGTTTATTACTTAACCATTAAGAACACTATATTATTACCGGGGATGTACTGAACAAAGAGTACCATGGGAACAAAAGATATTCTCACCAACGTTAGGCTCGTTCCCACACCAAAATCATCAGCGACATTACCTTTTACAGTTTCTACCCAGTTGCTGCGCACAGTGAATCTGAACGTTATCAAGACTTAACTTTTGTACACAACTTGCTTATATTGTAAGTACTATATAAAACTTAATAACACTGGAATCTTATTTATTTCTCAAATCTGTCAAAATTAAAATAATTAAATAGATTTTTGAAAACAAATGTATTTTATTTTTTATGAACATCTAAAATGTAGGAAACCTCATGTTTTGCTGTATGTTGTTTATATTACCTCATTGTGTTTAGACAGAAAAACATTTTAAATACAAATTTAAAAATATATATTTTGAATAAAAGCAAATAATTTCATAGTAATACTTATTCATATAAAGAAATAACACAATATATAAAGAATATAAGTAACCCAATATACATTAGCAATATATACCAGCAATTTTTGATATTAAGTTGCTTCAAGCTGGAGTAGATAGTTTATAAGAAAATAAGAATTAAATCAAAAATAAAAAAAATCTAAAGTTAACTAGTAACTATCTTATTTGAAAATAAAGTTTGAAAAATGAACATAAATAATCCGCTTTAAAGACGTCATTTTTTTGTAGAATTACAAAGAAATGCGTCATTAAAATAAATAAACATTAGCAAAACTTTAACTTTCCAGCGGTTTATTTTATTTTTCTGCTTTTAGTTTTCAAAGTTTTCAAGCTAAAAGACGAACTTTTTTTTTATAACTTAAAAATAAAACTATCAAAAAAATTTAAACCCAACATATTTGTCAATATTTAAAACCATATTTTTTATTTACATAAGATCGTTTATTTATTTTATTATAATTATAAATAATATGGCTTTTATTCAAAATCCACCGATTTTTACAGGACCCAAATATGTCTAAGTATAAAAATTAAAAAATTAAATAGTTTCATTATATATGAAAATAAGCGGGAAAATGTTTGACACCAACACTCATTTTAAAAAAATAATCAATTTTAACTTACTTTAGTTTATAAACTAGAGTAACTTTTACTCATTAAGTGGTCAGTTTTACGTGAATAAAAATTCACGAGTTTTGCACAAATTTTTAATTACGTAAAGTTAAGCAATTTACTTAGTAATTGCTTAGCTTTACGTGAGTAAAAACTTAAGCAAAAAATCTGAAATTTTTATTCACGTAAAGCTGATCATATTCTGAGTAAAAGCGATTGCTTTTTTTTTATTCACCCGGCCTATATATTAATTAGGCACCAGCGATTTTCAACTTTTTTTAGAAAAATCATTTGCTTCAAGTGGGAGTACCTTTAATAGACCTTAAATGAAACATATGTGCTTCATAATAAATATGAAATATTTAAATTAGAATAAGATAGAATCGGAAAGACTTGAAATTTTCAAATTTTGCACATAATAGTTTTAAGGTCTAATAAAGATACTCCCCGTTGAAGCAATTGATTTTTCTGAAAAAAATTGAAAATCGCAGGTGTCTAATTAGTATATATATATACATACATAAATATATATATATATATATATATATATATATATATATATATATATATATATATATATATATATATATATATATATATATATATATATATATATATATATATATATATATATATATATATATATATATATATATATATATATATATACAGTATCGGACAAAACGAGTGCAACCAAATAATGCTAATTTAGTTTCTTTATATAAAAGTGCTGCATTTTTTCAATTTAGAGAAATAACTATGTAACTGTTTAGAGACAAAGTTCTTCAAGTTTTATTCATCACAAAGTTCATTATTTGTACACGAAAATTAATAAATTAATCAAAAGTATTTAAAAAAGTTGATTTCCTTCTGGATAAAACAAGTGCAACTCGACAAAATGTTGACCAAGCTGTATTTCGCTATCAATATTTCGTGGCGAATCCTTTTTTGTTGATCACAGCCTTGCATCTTCGAGGCATAGATTCGATTAGGGGATCAATGAAACTTTGTGGAATCGCTGCCCAGGCCTTTTGGATTTGTTCAAACAGTTGATCCTTATTACGAACACCTTCACGATTAATTCTGCGATTGACGATCTCCCACAGGTTCTCGATAGGGTTGAGATCCGGAGATTGAGGCGGCCAATCCATCACCGATAGGTGGTTGTCTTGAAACCACTTGTCTTGAAACTACTTTTGCAGTGTGTTTCGGATCGTTGTTTTGCTGAAAAACCCATTTTATTGGCATATTCCATTCAGCATGAGGTAACATAACATCTTTCAGGATATTTTTATACATGAAACGGTCCATTATTCCATCATTTCGATGTATTGGACCTAGACCGTTAGCAGAAAAACACCCCCAGACCATTACATTGCCTCCACCATGCTTCACGGTCTTATGGCAGTAACGTAAATCGAGGCGTTTTCCGGCCGGTCGACGTACACGGCAAATGCTATCGCTCCCAATGAAGTTGAACTCTGTTTTTGAACACTTTTTATTTTTAAAGGATTGCTTAGATTGGCAAAACGTTTTTTCCATTTACCCTCTGTTAAGCCAATGTATTGTTTATCAGGTACATTCTAAGTATCCTTCTATAATTCTTTCCATATTTTTGGTGCAACTGTAGCTAACTTTAATTGTATTTCGATTAAAAATTTTATGCAATTTATTAGAGGGCGGGAAATGCTTATCAATCAATTTTAAAAACACTTTCCTATGTTAGTAGAAACATTTTTGCTATATGGGGGGTTGAACCAAATTACATTTCTAGTTCTATTTCGCTTTTTTGTATTCTTTTTTTCAGGGTCAAATTTTAGTTTAAAATTTTCAAAACCACTTTTTTTAAAGGCATCTTCAAATATTCGTTTAGAAGAATTGAATACATTTTCATTAGAGGAGTCTTGGTTTAGCCTGATATTAATTGAAATCGGGATTTGTTTTAGAATTTGGGGTGGATGATTTGAGTTAATATTAATATACAATAATTCATCGTTTGGTTTTTTGAAAGGCTCATATGAATTTTTAGAGCGGTTAAATGTGAAAGTTCACATTTTTAAATTTATGTTTATTTCGATTTGAAATCCAACATTTTTTAAAAATTTTATAACTTTTCTAGTTTTATCGAGCTGTGGACCAGATTTTTTACGCATTACTATTAAACCATCGTCGCGATAAAGGCCTAAATCATTTATATTGATTATTTTACTTAATAAATCTTACTTTATAATAATTAAATTTTACTTAATAAAATACTTTAAAAATGTATAGTTCAACAAATTCACAAATCTTTGCTCCATCATAACTGCCCATTGTTACATCAAAGCAGTCATGTATGTTTTTCTTTTTCCAAGTTTTCTTATTAAAATAAAGTAAGGTTTTTCTACAATGTTTTATTATACGGATTGTTTCTTCAGGAATAACTGTGTGGCTTTTTACAAATTCAATTGCTTTATCTAAAATATCTGCAGTTATTGAAGGGTAAAAATCGTTAATATCAAATTGAATAATGTACAGTCATTTTTATTTTTGATTATGGATAACCAATTTATAACATCAGTCATATTTTCCCATTGTTGCAAATTTAATTTATTTCCAAGAATATTAATAATTTTGTCCAATCAAATTTTGCTTACATGTCCAACCCAGTAAACACACGACGTCTTAAAGACGTTTTTTAGACGTCTAGACGACTAAAAGATGTTTTTTAGACGTCTTTAGGACGTCGTGTGTTTACAGGGAATCTCACTTTTTGAGGGAACCAATAACCTACAAGAAAGTTTGTTTTCAAAATTTGGTTTATGGTCTTTTAGTGTTACGATGACTTGGGCAGGGGCAGTTGATTTGATTCTGTTATCAAGGTTTATTTTTTTAGCAATACTTTGAATTTCTAAATTAATTGCGTTTTCCAAATTTTTAGGGGCTTTCTCATAAGAACTAGTAATATTGTCGCGTAAATTGTTTTCATAGTTTTCTATTATGAGTTGGCAATGTTATTTGTTTTATCAGCAAAAACCAAAATATTAGGGTTTGATTTAATTTTTTCAACATCTAACTTTAATTCTGTTTGAAACTCGTTTTTTATAGGGCGAAACTTTATTGTTTTTATTAAATGCAATAGGTTTTTTTTTTATAGGTTTTATTAAATGGTTTATTATATAGGTTTTATTAAATGCAATATTTTTTGTTTTAAATCCATAATTATCATTATCTTGGTTATTATTAAATACATCATCTATGTTTGTATTTGGTTTTAAGAAAAAATAGGCTTTCCATTAAGAGTGCTCAACAAATGTTAATAAGGAGCCTAATATTTAAATAATTTTAAAATGTATTCTACAAAATAGAGTGCTCAATGTTCTTAAAAGAACAGAGCAATTATAAATTAATAGAAAACCACTTAACAAAATTTTTTTCCATTTTACACTATGTTTCATCAATAAAGACGTCTTAAGTCAAAAGTAACCTACAGTTGCACCAAAAATATGGAAAGAATTGTAAAAGGTCACAATAATGCTTTGTTAAAGAAAAAAGAAATTCTAAATAATAAAACTACAGAAAATTGTAATTGCAATCAAAAACAATTGTGTAATGAGTGGAAGTTGTTTATCAAAAAACGTGGTTTATAAATGTGTTATTTCCTCTAAGAACGTACCTGATAAACAATATATTGGCTTAACAGAAGGTAAATGGAAAAAACGTTTTGCCAATCTAAGCAATCCTTTAAAAATAAAAAGTGTTTAAAAACACCATGCTGTCAAAATATATATGGGAATTAAAAGATAAAAATATTGATGACTTTTTACTGAATTGGTCCATCCTAAAAACAGCACCTGCATATAACAATATTTCCAAAAAAATGCATACTATGCCTACAAGAAAAATGTGAAATAATTACACATGCAAACCAAGAACGTTTATTAAACAAAAAATTATAATTGATTTCTAAATGCAGGGACGAAAATAAGTTTCTCCTAATAAACTATAAAAATAAGTGGACTCAAATAATAGTTACATTAAATCCCCCCTTTCAAATTTCTTTTTTTTAAAATAAGCAGAAGTAATCAATTCTAAAGAATTCTTATTATAAGTGTCAGCATATTCCACAAATATGTGAAAATTTACAGTAGTTAAGACATTTGCGACTTCCTGTAATTTATTTTTTGGTATAAAATGAAGTTTTATTAATTTGATCATTCATTTCTGATGAGTCTTTATTGATGAAACACAGTGTAAAATGAAAATAATTTTTGTTAAATGATTTTCTATTAATTTATAATTGCTCTGTTCTTTTAAGAACTTTTGAGCACTCTATTTTGTAGAGAACATAGGGAAATTATATTGATAATTGATATTGTAAAAATAAAAAATTGAAAAATAAAAACTAGTACTTAATATTTAATTTAAAATGAAAACATCTACTTTGACCGAACTTTTAATACCATCAACTGATCTCAAAATATAACTGGATAGCTGGCTCTATTGTTTTTTCCGAAAAAAGTTGAAGCTAAAATTGGCCTCCCAAGATGGCGGCGATTTTAGTTCCTAGCGGTGAAACCGATATACATTTTAAATGGCTATATCAAATTTCTGGCAATCATTTCTACCCTCTATATTCTCTACTACTATATTCTCTATTTTTTGCAGCAAGATGCCATTTTGTACAAATTCTACATGAATTGTTAACTGAGTGCTGTGAGTATACAAAAACTTAGGGGTTCCTTCTAGAATTCTATTATTATTGAATTCTATTATTGCATAAACTATTTGAATAAAATATTATTAAGTGTCACTTATACCGGTAAAAAAAACCCCAGGTCTAAATTATAGTTATAACAACTATAGTATATAACAACTTTTAAAACAAATAAAAAGTAAATAATAGTTTCTTATAGTTTGAAGGATAATCACTCAATACAATTGAAGAAACAAATGTATATAAAAATACATTTGTTTGAAAAAAATTTATTTATATTTTTATATAAAAATGTTCAAAACATTTCCTCCTCTTTGAAATATCTCCTTAACTTTAATTAAATATCCTGCTTACCTGCTGTTAAGTATTATGGTTATATATTACAGCTTGCTGACTTTTTTATATTAATGAACTGTAAATAGCTGTTAAATAATTTTATAAATATGTTGTTGAGTTTATTTGCATAATAGATTGATTATATGACATTAAATTCAAGAAAATGATTTGCTAAAGAATATCATTAGTCTTAAAGAGATTACTGCTACACAAATGATCTTGTATAATCGAAAAACTGATTTCATTGGATATTTGGCAGCAATTAAATCTGCTCAAGGTATTTCTTGATTGGGTTGAAAAAGAAGGTTCACCATTAAATTATTTATTATCATATAAGCTCAGTCAAAACCATCTAGAGCTCTTTTTTGGTGCTGTGAGATCTGCAAAAATGTTTAACAGCAATATCAATTGCCAACAATTCACATATAAATAACTTTTTATGCAAAGTACCGTTTAATTTTCAAATGAAAACTGCAGCATCAGAGATAAAACTCATATATATGTTTTAGACGATTCTTTTGGTGATTTTAGTACTAAAATATCTTTTACTGAAATTGAATTAATAAGAAAATATGATTTGTTGGAGAGAGAACCAACAGTTAGTGATCACGATAATGCAGATATTCCAAACTGCAACAATCTATTTGAATACAAAAAAACTTTGATCCCATATATTGCTGGATACGTAGATAAAATGACTTCAAAAAAAAATATCCTCATTAAATGTCAGAATGCACTAGTACTCCCTATTCATTTAAAACAAAATAGATTTTAAAATTCAAAGACATAAGAGGTTTGATTAAACCAACCATAAGTGTTATATGCAAAGAAACAGAAAGGTGTTTCCAAATTAATTGGTTGTTTTAATAGATTGCCTCTTTCCAAATGAAATTGGAATTCAAAATGCATTAGCAAGTGCTGCTTTGAGATCAGTCGATTTCTTGAAAATAATAATTGATCTAGCTCCTCATGTTTGACTCAACTATAAGTGATAACAATATATTCTCCTTGTTTTTTGGCTCATTTGGCAGTTTGTAATAATATAAGACACAAATAACTATATAAAAAAATTCTAGAAGGAACCCCTGAGTTGTGTGTACTCACAGAGCTCAGCTAATAGTTCATGCAGCATTTGTAAATTTGTGATATCTATTTGAAAAACTAATTTCATAATAGTTTATTTTAAAAAGATATTTAGCTGCCTACCATGCAGTTATGTTATTAACCTTCTAGCACACAGCATTGGGTAGTTAAGAACTAAAAGGTGCATAAATTGTATTATAAACAATATTAAACAAATAATTTATAGTAAAACTAAAATTAAAAGAAAGTAGTTAAATGAAAAATAAACAAAATATGAATAAAATTATTTCAGTTTTTCAAACTTAAAATAATTATTCGAAAGTTGTTTGGAAATTGTTAACTTGTATAACTACTAGTTCCTTATTTGTTCTTTATTAATGTTAAATAAACTAATTCTTAATTAAAAAAAACTAAAAATTTTTATCTTATTTAATAACATTTATTTATCTTTAAAAAAGCAAGATATCATTATAATATCTTGCTTTTTTAATAATAATAATTATACAAACTTATTGTTTAGAATATATTTTGTTAAACAATAGAGAAATTTACGTAAATATGTAATATTGCTTTTTTTTTAAAATTATTGTTATGTAAAACCAAAAATCATATTTGAGACATGTACATTTCATAATATCTATATATGTAAATGACATATAAGTTTGTAACAAAAATTTCTTCATTTGTAATCAACCGAAACCGTTGCAATCTTGGGAGGCCAAAACTGGCTTCAAAATATTTGCCGCGTACGCTATCCAGTTATATTTTGAGATCAGTGATACCATCTCATAAGTTCGGCCGCTATACAAATACTAATGACGTATCACAAACTTAACGTCACAATTAATAAAAACTAATTTTTAAATGTTGTTTTATTGTACAATTATGATATAAATTTAGGTAACACCATTAACTAAGAAGGGCGTCGCCCCGGGCTTAAAAAAAAAAGTCTTTTGGGGCACTAAAGAAAACAAGGAGCACATAAAAAAGGCCTTTTTAAATATTAATAGTTTTTTTAATTTTTATTGTAATTAGTCAACTATTTTATCACTTTGGCCATTATCACATTTGCTACACCGCTGGCAAATAAAATTAAAAATATATTTTTCAATTAACAAAAAAACACTACTTTGCTTTAAATGAGCTTTGTATGTTTATTGGCAATTCTGGCACGTATCGTTGACCATAGTAGAACAGCAAGATCCACACAACTAATCGTCACAGGGTTCGCAACGCATCTATAGTTGTTGTTGAGCTGTAATTTTATCTCCAAAAAAAATGACACAAACTTGATAACTTTCAGAACTCAAAGAACAGTCAGTTAATTTTGAAATTATAAACAAACTTTTTATTTAAATAAAATACCATGGTGTGTATCCATTATAAAAATGTCAAAATTTACTGGTAAAATTACAGGTAAAGTTACCGGTAAATTTTACATTCGCAACACTTATCAACATTTCACAATATTACTGCTAATTGTCTCATTCGCTGTTTATCCTTGAATGACCGAAGTAATTAGAGTATTTCAAAATTTCACTAATTTTTATAAAAAAAGTAGTTAATTTTCAAAAATTATTAATTTTTTTTTTGTAAATATAATTATTTAATTAATTTGGTGATTCTTAATAATACTAAGATACTATGATCATTTATAATACTATTATTTCAAATAATACTATGATCATTTATTATACTATTATTTCTAATAATACTATGATCATTTATTTTAATAATTTGCTTATTTTAGATCTTAATAGTATGCATTTTTTCAAATTGATGTTTTGCTGAAGAATTTTTTCATCAGGTTGCATTTTAAACATTTTTTTTTTTAAGATTTACAAACTAATTACAAATATTATTTGAGAAAAAAAAGTTTGTAAACCTGAGTTTTGCATGCTTTTTTTTATATTTTTTCTTAAATGACCTAAGTTACATGGTGACCGAACTTAGGCGATTTAACGATATATATATATACAACCCTCGGAATTAGGAAATTTGAGGTCGGCAATAATTTGCCGACCTCAATCTTTTAGAGGTCGGCATCAGGTCGGCAAAAATTATTTGATACAAAGGTCTTACCATAAAACATAAAAATGAGGTCAACAATTTTTTGCCGACCTCAAATACTTTCAGGCCGGCAGTTAGGTCGGCATTGCCGAATGCCGACCCTAATTCCGAGGGTTGTATATATATATATATATATATATATATATATATATATATATATATATATATATATATATATATATATATATATATATATATATATATATATATATATATATATATATATATATATATATATATACACACACACACACACACATATATATATATACACCTTAAAATCCCTAAACTTTTTAATTTTGATGATTTTTGTCGATTTTTCGGAAATTTTAACGCCCGTGGGCCACCCTAAAACAATGATAAAAAAAATCATCAGTAAACTCGGAATGAGTAATAGAAACTAATAAAAATGCAATCTTAAAGAAATTTTTTATGTAAAAATTCTGAATGAACCTGAAAAAACTAGGAAAACCGAATATTTTGCGTTTTCAATCATTTTCTTTGTAATTTCTTATGATGACGTTTTTATCATTTTTTTACAGTTAAAATCTCATAAATATGGATAGAAAATCATTTACCAGTATAAATAATATTTATTTTTAGATAATTTAAAGTTAATTAGGATGAGTAAGAGGACAATCTAGTCTTGCTCTTCTATAACCCGCGTATTTTCGTACAACAGTACTGAGTACAATTGTACACATTTATTCCAAACTGGTAATATGACTGCAAGTGACATCAATCAAGTGTTTTAATTAATAGCAAAACTTAAACAAATACAAGTGAAGTTCTAAGAAATATGTTTATTCTTAAATATGAAAATATATAAAGTTAAATTATGTTATGTATTATTATTTCTTTTATAATTAAATAGATAAAATGCCAAAAATTCCTTGAAAAAAAAGCAAGAGGGCCGATGAAATATTCTTATAGGTAAATCATGGGACTCACTTCCATCTTAGCGATTTGCCACAGGAGAAGAGATAATTCAGTATTATATTCACCTCCGTAAAATCATACCTTATGCTGCTCTGAGAAATCTTGCCTGCTGTACCAACAGTAACGGCTTTACACAAATCTGTCCAGAAGATAAGAATCACTGCTGTATTGTGTCTAAGCTTGTGGTTCCTTAGAAGCTTGGGGGGTATAAAACTCGTGATGTACAGAATTCTCTCAGGTTTGTTTCATTAATATTAATATAATTTGTAATTACTTGACCATAAATCTTTCATTGTTAATCATTTTAGGAAGGAAGTTGAAACATTGCTGAATATCTATAAGAAGCTGTAATCTCATAGGAATAGAGAAAAACCAGCAGAAATCATGAAGAGGGAGAACTTTGTAACAGAATCTAAAAAGGTATTTTGGATAGGATATAACATAAAGTATTAATTGAAGACATACAACAGAACAGAAAAAGAACAGCTGAAGCCAAGAAAGAAGATATCAAATTCTTGAAAAAGGACAGGTTACATAGGACCTATCGACACCAGCTTCAAAAAGGCAGCTGAGAGAGAGGTTCTAAAATGGTTTGTGGAGATATGAGTGAGAAATCTGATGAGCAGTTGGTGGAAGACCATGATGAATTAGATACTTCTGTTGATTCATTTAGTAATGCAGGTGATGCTAATGAAAGTGATCAGGATGAGTTTGTTTTCACAAATGTTCAGGCTAAAGAAAATAGTGTATTTTTATCTAAAGATATTATCAGGCGTACTGCTATAACTGCTGCAGGTGAAGGTCTTTCAATGAATCAACACACTGCTATCATAAGCAATGTAATAGCTCTCTTAGGAGGAAATGTTGGTGAATATGTTTCGTCTAAATCATCCTCTCTCAGAGCCATAGAACATGTGATCAATTCAGAAGTTAAAAAGATTCAACAGTACATCAAGGACCTAGCCAACTCTGGTCATAAATTGATTTCTGTTCACTTTTATGGAAAGATAGTAAAAGAATATACAGGAAATATTTCATCTACTCAGGATAGATTTGCTATACTATTGAAAGTTAATGGGAAAGCTGAGTTATTGGTATTCCTCCATTTGATTCAGGGACTGGAGAACAGCAGTTCATTGCTATTTACAATCTTCTAGAGAATTATGGTCTCACTAACCAAGTACAATGTATCTGTTTTGATACCACTGCATCAAACACTAGAAGTCTCCAAGGTGTAAATACCAGAATGTCAGAAAAGTTAGGACGACCACTTCTTCTCCTTGCCTCCCGACACCATTTTCTGGAGCGTCATATTACTCACTTCTGTAAGATGTACCCAAGTCGTAAATCTACAGGACAAGATAACCAGCTGTTTAAAAAAATCAAGTCAGTCTGGAATGATCTAGACAAAGATATACTGCCCCTGAAGAGGATTGAAACTCTACCTGAAACCTGGTTAAACCAACAGGAATCTGAACAGTTCTATAGAGATTTAATCAACAAAAAGACACAAAGGTAAAATGAATCATTAATTCTAATACATTATTGTTCTGTAACCTATTTTTGTATGTATTTTAATGTCTAAAAACAATAATTAATAAAATACAGGATAGGAAATCAAGAAAAGATTACCAGGAGTTAGTTGAGCTTTCTTTAATGATTGTTACTAAGGAGGAGAGGTTCAGGTTTCATATGCCTGGACCTGTACACCATGCCAGGTTCATGGCTAAAGCCTTGTACTATCTGAAAATGTACCTTCTACTCGATCACATTTCTGGTCTAACTAAAGAGGAAATATCTGATATGGCTATGTTTGTCAGTATATTTTATGCTCAATGGTTTCTTAGAGCTCAGTTGCCAGCTGCTTCTCCATATCAGGTAAAAATAGTAAAGGTTTAGAATTAAAATAAAAACATGTAAACTATAACAATAGAATATTGCTTACTTACTTAAATTTTTTATAGGATACAAAAGCCCTCTGGCAAATAAAGAGATTTATGGAAATAAATCTTCCTGGAGCTACTGAAGTAGTCCGATTAATGTCAAGGCATGACTGGTACTTAAGTCCAGTCATGCCTTGACATTGATCGAAGTCCACTAGAGCGTATTGAAGTAGATAAGAAGGTTCTTCCCTCACTCAACTACTCCCAAGATCAGCTTTTATCCCTAGCATCTCTTGTTACTGAGCAATTTTGGCTGATCTATTGGCCATGAAAAGAGGGGAAGTGCAGTGGCTAAAAACCCCTTCACAGTTTTGGGAATTGAATGATTTTTATCTAGAGTTTGAAACTACCAATCAAACCTCTAGATGTCGCCAATGATTCTTCTGAGAGAGCTATCAAATTAGTTCAGGAGCTTATTATGAAATCCAATACGTAGGAGTAGAGGCAAGATATGTTCTTTTTTAACCATGCCTACACGAGAAGTAAACAAGGATCCAAGAAGAATGATCTTGCAGCAAATGTTACTTCCAGCATTATTTGACTTTTTAGTCAACAAAACCGCACCATGATCAACAAAAAAAATTTTTTTTTTTTTAATATTTTCTCAAATTTACATATTAAATGCAATATTGTGGTATGATATTTGAAACTTTTGATGGTTTAACTGTAAAAAATGATAAAAACGTCATCATAAGAAATTACAAATAAAATGATTGAAAAAGCAAAATATTTGGTTTTCCTAATTTTTTCAGGTTCATTCAGAATTTTTACATAGAAAATTTTATTAAGAGTGCATTTTTATTTGTTTCTATTACTCATTTTGAGTTTACTGATTTTTTTTTTCCTCATTGTTTTAGGGTGGCCCACGGGCATTGAGATTTCCAAAAAATCAACAAAAATCATCAAAATTAAAAAGTTTAGGGCCCGTGGTCCACCCTTCAACATTAACAAAAAAAAAAAAAAATTTATATATAAAACCAATATCTGGGCACCTTATAAGCTTCCAGTCTTATTGAAATTTTACACCCATTTTTTGACCCACCCTAATATATATATTAGCGTGTTAAAAAAAATTACTTTTTAAAACATCAACTAATATTGCTTCTCATATGGTGCCCCACCCTAGATATTACTAAGTAAATTTATTTTATATGACATTTGAACCAATCTATCTGTCCCCGCAATGAGTCCCCCTAAACTCCATTTTAAGGGACTTTTACCGTGACCAATTTTGAAAAATTAATTTTTTTTGGACAGTTTTATGCATAAGAATTAATTCCAATGTTAAGCTTCATTCGTTTAAATGATGGGTCAATCAATCAATTGCATTTTCCAAAAATGTGAATTTTTTGCCTTTTTTTTGCTCTTTTGTAAGGTTTAAAACCTTAAAAAAGAAAGACGACCTTTTAACATCGACTTTCTTCAATATTTGACATTTAGAAGCATTTACTATCTTTCAATGATGCCATAACATTAAAAAAAAATAGTTTTAGCACGAAGATTTAAAGAGAAATTCTTTCACAATCAGTTTTCTTCCATCTCTTTCTTCTACTTTTGAACTTGTTGGCTACAAGTAGTACTCCTGCCTCTTCTTCAAATAGTACTCCTGTAGTAGTACTCCTGCCTCTTCTTCTCTTTGTGGGATTGACTGATCAGTTCCAAAAATAAGTTGTGTAATATGTTTGTTTAAAGTGACTTTATTATTTTCACTTTAGGTTCAAATTTCATAAATTTTTTGAAAATATACCAGAACAAGTTTCACAGCCCTCTTACTTCAATCATTAAGCACTGAAACTAAGCTAGGATTTTTATCCTGACAAAAATCTAGATTGTTCAGCATTTCACGATCTACTTGCTGCCTGTGTACAACATAAGTCTTGGGCCTTGGCATAGAATAAAGCTTCTTGGCAATCTCACCATGGTTTAGACAACTTCATCAACTAGAGCCATAACAACAGTGGTAGGATCAATGTACCAGGTGTGTCTCTTCAGTAAGTCAATCACAGGCTTTGCCTGCTAAGGTTTGATATCACAGTATCCTGTCATCTGCCACAGAGCTTTCATATCCTAAGAAATAATCTTTAGTTAGGAAAATACTGAAAAGCATCTTTTTTATTTAAACTTTAAAACGTTTTGAATTAAAAAGAATTAAAAGTAAAAAAAGTAGGAATTTAAAATTACTGTAGAAAAACCTGAGAACAAGTGATTGCTGGAATTTCTGCCCTGAGAAACCATCTAGTATAAAACACTGCAGTAAAGAAAGCCATGTCATCAATTCCTTTCTTTTCTTGAGCCCAAAGGTTGGGAACGTTATTCAATAGGAGGAACATCTTCAAAGAGTATATTCTTTTCATCAAAGACCTGCCATGATGTACAGGTCAAAATTTTTCGAGACTGTACTGCACATCTCCAGACAGCACCATTACTGTGAGTTCACCCAAATCAAGAAAATCAGACCTGCATCCATTCTATATATAAGTATTTATTTAAATAAAAAGTAAATATTCAAACTTAATATTTACATTGTGTTTTTACTTTTTGCAACAGTTAAAACAGCCATAAAAAGTTAAGGTTCATTCTTTAAAATTTCAGTTTAATTTATGATACTAATCATTGGTTTACTGTGTATGGCACCTTATTTATATACACATTAAAATTATATTATTATTCTAAGCTGTGATTTACTAGATAACGGACTTTTAACTATTTTACAGCTATTCAAACTACGGCATTCAAATAATTTGTAATATAAAGTTCTTCATTGTTTCCATTATAATGTTTTCAGAAAGCTCCAAAGCTCTCTTGAATTGATCCTGCAACCAGATCTCAGTGATATCCTTAATCTTCATTCTGTTAATTACAGTAGAATTGTGATCCAAAGAGTTCCGAACAAGCTTTAGCTTTTTAAACAGAGGATTGTCTGGTCCATTTGTGTTACTAGTTGGGTAGATATTCCAGCAGTGAACAATGTGTCTTTCATACACATGATGTCTGCATGCTAATAAGAGTAGAGGCCTGTCAACCTCTGTAGCTAGTTTAATGCATACTCCTTTCTGTTTACCATTGTTAGAACAAGTAGTATAAAAAACACATCTGTGAAACTTGTCAGTAATCTCAAATTGGTCAAGAAGTTCCATGATTACTGTTTTCTGCTCCTCTCCTGTACTTGAAGTGAGAGAAATACCAAGTAGTTTTGTTTGTCAATTTATCTTTATTAATACAGCAAGCCTGTAATATTGCAATTTTTTTTCATCTGTGAATTCTTTAACAATCTTACTATCAAAGTGTAGAATTATAGGGAATAATGAAAATTGCAAAAGAGTAGATATTTGTACTCTAATCTTCACTCTTTCTTTGGGCAAAACCTCCTCTACAGCTCTAAATGGTGTTGCACTAGACACTACAAAATCTGATACAGACTCCTTGCAATAACTCCTATAGCAGTAAGAGACACAGACTCCTTGCAATGACTCATATAGAAGTAAAAGCTGTTTTCTTTAGAATATCTTTTGGAAGGAGAACTGATGAGCTAGACTCTTCTTTGTCTAGATCTGCTACAAAGTCTGAATCAGAAATATCATCATGACTACTCGCAGAGCTGTTTGATATGTTTGTAGTGTCTCCTGTGCTTTCCCTGGTAGCCAAATGTTTCTTCCATGATCTTTCAACAGCATATGAGCTTTCTAATATATAGGTAATACTGCAGAACATTTTTACCATTTGGAAGTTTATTGCTTGGGATAACCACACTCATTTTCTTCACAAGAAATATTTCTGATCTAGTATGTTCTAGCTCTTTTTTTGGAGTCACTTTTTAATTTTATTTTCAGTTTTATTATTTTTATTTACTGAAAATATAGATATATAAACATAAAATAAATATAGATATTTATTGAAAATATAGATATAAGAAATTGCTAAACGTCAAATATTAAAGAAAGATAACTTTAAATGATCACATTAAAGAGGGACAACCATAACTTATTTTTTGGGACAACTCTGCAGCCGCTTTAACCCTTGGGCAGGTGCAATCATTTTGTAACTTAGGAAGGTGCATTGTATTAAATTGATATGCATAACAATTCATCAGTTTAATACTTTTTTTTAATTTTTTAATTTTTTTTATAAACTGCTTAAACAATCTTTGAACAAAAATGAAATATTTACAATAATTAAAAGTTCCATCACAATTGCTATTTTGAATAAAAGAGGCGCATTGATCAAATTGATACAATTTTCGAGTGACTATTTTAAAAAGCTAATTATATAATTAAAAAAAAAAAAATCAAAAAACTGATTAAATGCTTTGAAAAGAAGTGTAACATTTATATAATATTAATTCAATAAATTAATCATCATGTTCTAACATATAAACCTGGTACAGTTTTTGCGCAGTTGCCGCGATAGCTTTTTAGGCGTGTCAAACAAATAGGTTGATGGAATTGTTGACAATTATACCTTGTTAATTGTTTATTTTGTGTGCATGTCTGGCATCTTTTTTTTTTTATTTTTATTTCTAATGTTACCTTGGAATTGTTCTAAAATTAAAATTGATCTAAAACAATGAAAACTATCACTGAGTTCTTTTGGTAACCCTTCTTTTTTTTTTTGCACTTCTTAAAATAAGTTGAGCATCACTAATTCATGAGATAATTTCTTTAAGAAAACTTTACTTCTAACAACAGGTTGAGCATTCCCAAAATATAATCTTTAAACGTTGATGCCACTTATGTTTAACATTGCAAAAATATTACCATTGGCCTCCGGCGTACATTTCTCGAAATGTTGCACAACCCACATAACTGATCAGTTTTGTCAACTACTCCTTTGGTTTTGTTATAAAATGATATAACAGAAGGCTTAAGTTTGTATCCAATATCAAAATCTATTGAATCATCTTTGTGTAAACTAGATGCTAAAACGACACATTTTCCTTTTTTAGGAACATAAGATAATAACATCATTTCTTTACTGAACCTGAAAATGCTGCTTCTAATAGCTCTTTCTTTTTTTGCAATAAAATCTTTCAGAATTTGACATTTATTTTTTGGAATTGTTCTCACATAGGTCAACCCTTTACTTTTTAATTGTTTAATCAGATCAACATTTGTAAACCAATTATCTGCAGTGACATTTTGACCGGATCTGTAAATGGGTTCGCAAAACCTTAGCACAACATCTGCAGGTTTGTTGCTTTTCCAATAAATTCCTTCTGGCCGCAATCCAGCGTAAACTTCAAAATACTCCACCTCTTCTTCTTCATCTAATAGATTTTTTTGAAACTCCTCTATCTCTTTTGAACTTTCAAGATTAAATAATCTCAACTATAATCCATTATAGAGGCAAGTAGGAGAGATAACTAATACATTAAAAAAAAAAAAGATGAACAAATCAAAATATTATTTAAAAATATAAATAAAAAATGTTTTAATTATAAGTTCAAAAGGTTAGATTTATATCCAAACTATTGTAATAAAGACTTTTGTAACCAATAACACTCTAAGGTGTTGTTTCAATTTGATATTTTAATTTAAAAAATACATCCCAAAAATGTCTACAAATTTAAATATAACTGAACTTATAAAATGTAACATACAAAGGCGCAATGTATTAGTTTGAACAAAGTGATAAAAATTAATTCATTTAAAATGATTTAAACATGTTTGATGATGTAGAACAGTAGTCGGGAACCTGCAGCTCCGGAGCCGAATGCGGCTCTTTTGTTGAAGAAATGTGGCTCTCATATAGATTTACAATATTAAAAATTTTAACTTCTTTTTATTTTTACTTTTGTATTTTCTAGAGAAAATTTTTACAAAAATGAATAAGAAAATTACTTATCCCCCCCCCCCCCTATATATTTATGCACTATTTTTTGTCTCTATGTTTTCAAGTTTTTCATATATTTTTTATGTACTATTCTTTTATGTGTCTATTTTTTCCAATTTTTCAAAAATGAAGGAGAAAACTAATCATTTTTGAAATTTTTTTGCACATATTTTTATGTACTATATGCCTATTTGCCAATTTTTCCAAAAATGAAAAAGAAACATATTGTTGATGCGATGGTGCTTCGAATGCAAAGTACAAAAGCAAAAATATATTTGAACTATTATTCGAGTTTATATTATATATAACAAACTTATTTTAATTATTATTTATTTTGATTTTCAATTATTCAAATATATTTTGTAATTATAATTTAATTTTAGCTTTTTTGATATATTAAGACTAGTAAGTTAATTATTATTTATTTTAGCTTTAGTATTCAATTATAGTTTGTAATTTTTTTTTAATGCATTAAAACTGGTAGATCATAATTCGCACCAAAAAAAGAAAAGTTGCGGATGAAAATAGAAGATTTAAGAAACTATAGACTGAAAAATATGCAGTTATAGAAAGTGATGGTAATCCTCTATGTTTAATATGTTCTGTGAAATTTCAGAATATTAAATCAAGCAATATTGAACGTCATTTTGAAGGAAAGAATAAAGAATTTGCCCAAAAATATATCGAAGGTGAATGCAGAAAAAAAGCTATTAATGAATTGAACCTGTCATTTTGAAAAGGGCACAAGTCCATTTATTAAAACTCTTCAAAATCAACAAAAATATGATTTTTATTAAAATAATGTCTACGATGCTAAAGAAGTTAATCATAGAAGTAAATTAATAAAGAGTGTATATAACTTATGTAACTTTTGCTTTTTATAAAAAAAAAACATAAATCATACTAATATTTTTAATTTAAATTTATAAACTAAAACTAAAAGTTTTGAACTTGTGTCCTTTTCGAAATGACAGGTTCAATTGCAAAGAAAACAATTAATTCAACAAAATTGCTTTTCAAATTATATTCATTCCGGATCAACCACAACTGAAGCAAGCTTCGCATTATCATTGCAAATTGCAAAAGCTGGTAAACCTTTTACAGATGGTGAGTTTTTGAAGGATTGCACGTATACTGTTTCTGGAATTCTATATAATGATTTTAAAAACAAAGATTTAATACTATCAAAGATTAAAGATATGCCACTCTCGGGTAGAACCGTGAAGGAACGAATTTTAAATATTACAGAAGAGGTTTCAAATATGAAAATAGAAGATGTTAAAACGGCTGAATTTTTGTCCCCGGCTATTGATGAATCTGTAGATGTCACTGATATATCTCAATGTTGCGTAATGGTCAAATACTTAACAGCTTCTGGTATACAAGAGGAACTTCTTGAATTGTTGCCTATGAAGGGACAAACAAGAGGGGAAGATATCGCAGAATCAGTTTTGAAATGTTTGGAAACAAAAAATATAAACATTGAGCGTATAGCATCCGTTGCAACTGATGGAGCACCTGCTATGATTGCAAAAAATAAAGGCTTTATCAAACTATTTTCCAGTCATATTTCTCATTAATTATTTTATTTCATTGTATCTTACATCAGGAAGCTTTGGTTGCAAAATCTTTAGGAGCAATACCACAGCTGAAAAATGTAATGGAAGTCATTGTGCCCATATTAAATTTCATCTGAGCAAAATCATTAGATCACAGAATCTTTACAGCATTGTTAGAAGAAATGGATTTTATACATAAAGAACTAGTTACATTCACAGCTGTACATTGGTTGTCAAGAGGAAAAACTTTAAAACGATTTTCTGAATGCTTAAGTGAAATAACTAAATTTTTAGCTGTTAAAAATTATAATGAAGAACATTGTTAAAAATTATAATGAAGAACTATTAAAGAATTCAGAATGGCTGCAGAATTTTTAATTTTTGCTTGATATGACAGAACATTTTAATAAACTTAATCTGAAGATGCAAGGAAAAGGAAATATATCTGCCCAGCTACTGAGAGAACTGATTACTTTTGAGCAAAAATTAAAGTTATTTTTAGACGATATTTCAGAAGACCAATTTATATATTTTAATAATTTACGAAACTTCAGGATGAAAATAATTTCAGAAGTAGAAAAGGTTGATCGTAAACAATTTTTTGAGATAACAACTACAATTGTTCACCAATTTGCAAGCAGATTTCATGATTTCAGGAAATATCAGGAAACATTAAAATTTGTAAATGCAGTTTGACATTGATGGATTTAAATGCATTTCCTGAAATAAATATTGCAGACTTACACTTGGAGCTTGTTGAGATTCGGAATAAAAGTATCTGGGCTGATAAATTTGAAGCAATGCTTGCACATATCGCCATCTATGAAGAAAACATGAAAGATACGCCACAGGATATCATATTCAAATGCTAGACTTCACTGCCAAATACTTATATAAATTCCAAAAAACTTGCTTATGGTCTATTAACCATTTTTAGTTCAACATATAATTGTGAACAATTTTTTTCATCGATGAATTTTATCAAAAATAAATACCGAAGTAGGTTAACAGATGAAAGTACGCAGGCTCTACTACAGTTGCATTCAACGAAATATCAGCCAAATTTAACCAAATTATCAAAAAAAGTTCAAATCCAGAAATGACATTAAACTTCATTTCACCAATAATAATTGTTATTAACTATAACTTTTTCTATCTTTTTAACATAATATGTGAATTTCATTTTATGATTTCAAGTTATTAAAAAAAAATTTTTTAATTTTGTATTTTTGTGGCTCTTCATTACTATTTTGAATTTTTTTTAGCCGTTATGGCTATTAGGTTAAAAAAGGTTCCCGACCCATGATGTGGAACAATAAAGAAGTAAAAAAATAAAGCTACTAGAAAGCAAAACATTATGTCATTACTCATTTATACCTTAGGGGTTGTCCATAAGGTACGTACGCTCATAGGGGGGAGGGGGGGAGGTCTTCAAAAAGCGTACGAAAGCGTATGGGAGGGGGAGGGGGAGGAGGGTTCAATTTAAAAGTACGTACTTCGATTTTCTAATTTATCACAATTAACCAGCTAATCAATAGAAAAGTTACATTCTGACTAAAGATTCTAGTTTGCCAACATAAAAAGATGTATGGTAAATGGAGTAGAGGGTATAGTTTTCCTCTATGCACACATGTATGGGCGCCCTCAGAGTTTTTTGATGTTCCAGATAGGACACTTTTACACATCGTGCAAACTCATAACTTAAGTTTGTTTATACCTATGCTAAATGGAGGCCTTGCAAAATATCGGGATGGCGGAGGCCTGTGAACAAAAAGCCTTTAAACGCTTACCCTCTCCTGCCCATATGTGAGGGCACTAATGTAGTAAAATTTTCAACTTTACCATCTAAAACTAAGTTTAAATTTATTGACAGATTTTAATTTCTGTAGAAAAATATTGTAAATTACAAAAGTTATGACCATGCAAACTTTCCGACCCCTAAAATGAGAGGGGTGTAAATTTTGCATGGTCATAACTTTTTTGTAATTATTTTTCTACAAAAATTAAAATCTGTCGATAAATTTAAATTTAGTTTTAGATGGTAAAGTTAAAAATTTTGCTACATATTTCCCACACGTTTGGGCAGGGAAGGGGGAGGCAAAATGTTTTAGGGCTTTTTGTTCCCAGGCCTCCGTCATCCAAATTTTTTGCAAGGCCACCTCATTTGGCATATTAACAAACTTAAGTTTGCACGATGTGTGAAAGTGTTTTATCTGGAACATCAAAAAATCCTGAGGGGGCTCATGCACACATGCCACCCCTTATATACTGGCCCTGAGTAAGACCTGAGGGCCGTGGTTGATGGGACGGAATCCCCCCCCAAAAAAACGTGTCAATGGCGTCTCAAAATCTTCCAAATTTGACCACTAGGTTTTGCTAAAATAAAAAGCTTCTTAAATTAGCAAAAAGGGCACAAAATTTGCTGTTGCCCCTCCCACTGGGTTTTACCCTTTGTTTTCAATATTACTGATCTCACGTAAGACTCGTTTTTTACTTAGTAAAGAGGGGTGCCTGAAAAAAACGCCCACCTTAAGTATAGTTTATTTACATTTGATTCGCTATCAAAACAAAAAAAAGATTTACATGATTTCACTGGGAATCGAACCAGGATCTCCGTCAACTATTTCCGTCGCATTAACCTCTCACCCAAATACACACGTACATTTGTAGTATTTTAAATTTATTTAAATTGTTATTTGCAAATATACTTGAAGACGTTTCTAAAATGCACAAATAAAGGGCTTTGGGGATACGTATAAAGTATCTAAGGTACCCTCCGTCTTTTTTTTTTAAATCAACTTTTTTATTAAGAAAAAAAAATAAAGGAGGGATGGGGGGGGGGGATATTTGAGGGGAGGGGTTTGAGAAACGTACGTACTTTTAAGGGGGGTGGGGACATAAAAGTACGCATAGCAACAGAGGGGAGGGGGGGTCAAATTTCAAAATTTTGGGCGTATGTACTTTATGGATGACCCCTTATAGGAGTGAAAAGGCAATAAACCCACATTTTTTCAAAATTTAGTTGTTTGATTAACCCATTATTTAAACAAATGAAGCTTAACATTCGATTTCAAATTAATTCTTAAGCATAAAACTGCCCAAAAAAAAGGTAATTTTTAAAAATTGGTTACGGGAAAG
>NC_088931.1:36152500-36275000 GCF_038396675.1 Hydra vulgaris | reverse complement strand
CATGACTACGACCTTTCACAAATCGGAAATATGGATGAGACTCCAATGACATTTGATTTGCCAGGAAATCAAACAGTGGACATGATTGGCTCAAAAACAATTATGATCAAAACAACTGGACATGAAAGAACTCATTTCACTGTTGTGTTGGCTTGCATGGCAGATGGAGCAAAATTAAAGCCTGTCATCATTTTCAAACGAAAAGCTCTACCTAAAGGTGCCAGATTCCCATCTGGAGTCATTGTTCAAGCACATCCTAAAGGTTGGATCGATGAGCAAGGCACACAATCCTGGATAAGCAATGTCTGGAACAAAAGACCTGGAGCCATGCAGAGCAAGAGATCATTGTTGGTTTGGGACATGTTTAGGGCTCATCTTACAGATAGTTGTAAGAAAACTGCAGTCGCTCTTAAGACTGACCTTGCTGTAATTCCAGGAGGCCTTACATCTGTTCTCCAGTCATTGAATGTCTATCTCAACAAACCCTTTAAAGATCGAATTCGCAAGATGTGGACTGAGTGGATGAGTTCCGGTTCAGCAACTCTAACAAAAGGAGGCAACTTGCAAAAACCAGACATTAGACTTGTTGCAGCTTGGGTCGATGAGGCTTGGAAATCAATCCCCGAAGAAATGATCAAACATTCATTCCTGAAATGTGGCATCAGCAATGCTATGGATGGAACTGAAGACGATGCTTTGTTCGATGATGAGGCTGAGGATCTGGCAGATGTTGAAGCTTACTCGGAAGATAATGATCACACAGATGATCACATTGGAGATGTTTCAGAGGAAATCTACAATGAACTTTTTAATGATTGATCAGATAATTTCAATTTTAATATGTTTACCTATGTCTGTACTAATACAAAATGTTTTCAACTTACATAATTCTTTAATTGTGTTTATGTCCTTATATTTACAATAAATGTTTTAAATAATATTTTTGACGGAGAATTTTTATTTTGAATACGCTAGTTTTCAATTTTGGACAAAACTTTCACTCTGTATTCCCACTTCGACTTATATGCATGTTTCCAATTTTGGACCAAATTTTCACCCTAAATTCCCACTTCGACTTATACGCGAGTATATACGGTATATATATATCAGGCCTTGTTATGAGATTTCGCAGCGTAACGAAAACGCGTAAGGCATTTCCAAGTAACTCACTCAGCAAATATATTTTGTTTTGTTAGAAGTTATATTGCGTCACTAGCGTATTTTCAAGTACCGCATTATAATTAAAGTTATTTTATCAACGCGTTAAAAATCATACAGACAGATTTTTTTTTCTCACTATAACAAAAGTTAAAAATAAAATCTTAGTTTTTTTTTGAAACATCATTTTTATCATTTTTTTTCAAATATGAATAAAATTTTATTTTGAAAAAAAAAATTTTTTTCATACAACATAACATAATATTTGTTTATTTTCTTTCAATTTTACAGTTAGTTTTTGATTATTTATTAACTGTTAATAAATTTTTTCTTATTTATTTTGCGAACTCTTTTAAATAGTGTTTTTAAATGATAAAGAGTTTTATCAGTTACTGATAACATATTCGTGATCATAGTTTATTTTCATAAATTAAACGAACATCATTAAAACTTTGCGTTATTGAATTAAATTTAGATTATTGAAACAATAAACTTAAAATAAAATATCTTACTAATAAAATATTTACATCAAAATAAATCGTGGATTTTTTAAACTATTATGACAAAAAATAATATATATATTTAAAAGAAATTTATATATATAAAACTTAAAACACTTTATTTTCTTTAACTAATTTTCAGCAACAACAAAAAAATTATTAAACAAACTGCTTCTTTAACAAAAAATCTATTAGTTTACAATTGCGGTTAAATGCTTTTTTTACTTACAACTTTATTTCTTCTGAATAAACGTCATAAAATATCAAAAAAATTTAAATATTTATAGCAGGCATGTCAAACTCAATTTGGTATGGGGGGCCTCTTTAGCCTAAGAAAATAGTGTAAGGGCCGATAATACTTATTTTTCTGATGAATGAAGTGTAACTCTTCAACCCAAACTGTCCTTTTGCTAAGGTTTGAAGTAAACAAGATTATAATTATATTTAAAATATACCAAATCACTGCAATCTTATTTTAAAAAGTACAGAAGTTTAATTTTGCATTATTTATTTCACACAGTTAGAACACAATAAAAATGAACAAGGAGTATTTTGTGATAATAACAAAAAACATTAAAAAATTTTGGATTTTCCAGAAATTTGACATCTTTTATTCGCTGAAAGCTTAATAAGGTCTGGTTTTATGTTTTGGCTAGCTACCACTTTCATTATGGAAGACAAATGTTCATCAGTAAGCCTGGACTTCTCAGGGGTTTTATTTTGTTTCATGTGTGAAAAAAGTTGCTCACAAAAATATGTACTGCCAAACATTGCACATATTTGACAAGCAAATTGAATCATCTTCGGAAATTGATGTGGTGGTGAAAATGAATAAAACTTGGGTACACCAACATCAGTAAATTGTTGTTTGAGAACAGAATCACACTGAAGTTCAATTAATCCCATTTACAGATCTTCCACTTTTTCAATATCAAAGTTGAATGGTGAGGTGAACAAAGCAAAATTTGGTTGACATTTTTTGAAATCTTGAAACCTTACTTAAGTAGCTGCTGAACATAAAATTTGGGTCTTGCAGCTTCATAGACTTGCACGTCTCAAAATGTACCAAATTTTCTTGTTCAATTTGGCGTTCCCAGAGTAAAAGTTTGGTTTGAAAAGCTCTGACATTATCAAACATTGTGGTGACCAATTTGTTCTTTCCTTGCAAAATAATGTTCAGATCATTCAGGTGTTTTGTGATATCAACTAGAAAAGCTAAATCTTGAAGAAACTTGGTATTTTTCATATCTGTAATATCTTGCCCTTTTGTTTCCAAAAATTGAAATATTTCAGTTTTCAGATGATTGAATGCTTTGAGCATAGGTGTAGAAAGAATTTTTTGGTGTTCAATATAGGTAACTTCCAGACATGGAGCAAACTCCAAACATTTATATGTTTATACTTATGTCAAATAATGAGGGTTTGCAAAAAATTGCGATGATTGGAGGCTGGGAACAAAAAAGCCCCAAAATTTTTGCCCCCCCCTGCCCCAAACGTAAGAGCAACAAGTTGATGAAGTATATTTTGTACTATTCTTAACTAGACTTATATTCATCGATAAATTTTAGATTTCATTTTAAAATATTTTAGCGTTCAAAAATTATGACCATATAAAGTTTAAACCCCCCTCAATTTGAGGGGGTTGCAAATTTTATATGGTAATAATTTTTAAACGCTAATAGATAATACTATGAAACTGAACTTTTTGTTCCCAGCCTTCAATCATCGCAATTTTTTGCAAACCCTCATTATTTGACATAAGTATAAACATATAAGTGTTTGGAGTTTGCTCCATGTCTGGAAGTTACCTATCTCGAACACCAAAAAATTCTTTCTACGCCTCTGGCTTTGAGTACTTTGTGACATGATAACCATCAAACTTCAGTGTAATATGGTAAATCCTCATATTCACTGTCATTTTCATTCAGCAATGAAGAAAACAGACAATGATTTAGCCCTCTTGCTCTTATAAAGTTGACAACAGATGCTATTCTTTTAATCACATTATACAGATCAATTGTTTTTCCGCATAATACTTCTTGGTAAATGATACAATGAAAATTTACTATCTTTTTGCCAATTTTCTCATTTAATTTACCAACAAGACCCTTCTTAAACCAATCATAGCGGGTGCTCCATCAGTAACTATAGATACAAGTTTAGTAATTGAAAGTTTATACTTGTCCAGTACTCCAAAAAAATGACTGCACCTGTTGTTGTGCCATGCATTGGAATCAACTCTAGAAGTTCCTCTGTAATTTCATATTTGAAATTGCAACCTCTGATAAAAACAGACAACTGAGCAACATCTTTGACATCTGTACTTTTATCAACAGCAATTGAAAAGGCCTCAATATTCTTGCAGATTTTTGTTAACTGACTTCTCAAATCTGTTGCTGTGTCATTAACACGCTCAGCAACTGTATTTCTTGAAAGACTTATGTTGTTAAAATCTTTTACTTTTTCAGGGCAAAGAATCTTTGCAGTTTTAATTAGGCAGTTTTTGATAAATTCACTGTCAGTGAAAGGTCTGGAATGAAATGCAATTAAACGTGCCAGATTATAACTTGCTTTGACTACGAGTTCATTTGATTTGTTCACAAAATGAAAAATATTTTGTTGCTTTTTTAGTTTGGCTTTTAGTTCATTTAATTTGTTTGTCCATTTACCTTTTTGATAAATTTCAAATTTTTGCTGATGAGTTTTATATTGCCTCTTGATATTGAATTCTTTTGGCACACTAACTTTTTGTTGACAAATCAGACAAATAATACTTTCATTAATGCTTGTAAAAAAGTATAGCACTTCACATTTTGATTGAAAAATTCTTTTTTCATCTTCAATTTTACGTTTTCTGTTTGCACTTGGTTTTGAATGAGACATTTTAATTTTAGTGACAATAACAAAAAAACAAAAATAGGTCAATGGTAAACAACAACAACAACAACAACAAGATAACAACTAAACTATTAGGCCGGGTGAATAAAAAAAAGCAATTGCTTTTCCTCAGCGTTTTTCGAGTAATTGTTCAGCTTCACGATAATAAAAATTTGAGGGATTTTAATCAAATTTTTGTTCACGTATAGCAATTACTCAGCGTTTTTGAAGTGAATTGCTCAGCCTTATGTAAATAAAAGTTTGAAAGATTTATATTAAATCTTTATTCACAACAATCTTTATTCACAACAATCTTTATTCACAACAATCTTTAAAATCTTTATTCACAAAATTTGAACAACTACCCCAAAAACGCTGAGTAAAAGCAATTGCTTTTTTGTATTCACCCGCCTTATTTTCTTATATCGATTGTTAAAATTAAAATATATCGTCATAATTTTTAATAATTTTTTATGGTTTTAATTTCAGAGTTTCAATTTTAATAAAAAGTTAGAAAATTAATTTAGTATTCATGTCCTTTTTTAATAAAGGAGTTCAGAAAACTATTTGTAATTTTTTAATTGTTATTTTTAATAAAACATTTTTGAAATCCATGTCTGCAGGCCACCATATGTAATAAAATGATAAAAATGTTGGGGGCCGCCATAAAAGGTCTTGCAGGTCGCATGTGGCCCGCAGGCCGCCACTTTGACATACCTGTTTTACAGGTAAAAGTTCCTGCGTAACGCAAAACTGCTGAACGCGTAGGCAAATCGCCTTTCCCAAGTAAAATGCGAGTTGCGTAACGCTTCTTAACAAGGCTTGAAAAAAAAAAATTAAAAAAAAAAAAAAATTTATATATATGTATATATATATATATGCATGTATATATATATACATATATATATATATATATTTAAACAACTTTAAAAAGTATTCTACACAATAGAGTGCTCAATGTTCTTAAAAGAACAGAGCAATTATATATTAGTAGAAAATCACTTAACTAAATATTTTTTCCATTTGACACTGTGTTTCATCAACAAAGATTCATCAGAAATGAATGATCAAATTATTAAAACTTCAATTTATACCAAAAATTAAATTACAGGAAGTTGCAAATGTCTTAACTACTGTAAATTTTCACACATTTGTGGAATTTGCTGACACTAGTATAAAAAGAATTCTTTAGAAATGATTACTAATGCTATTTTTTTTAAATGTTTTTTTAAAAAGGGTAGTTAATGTAAATATTATTTGAACTCATTTATTTTTATAGTTTTTTAGGAGAAACTTATTTTCGTGCCTACATTTAGCAATTAATTCCGATCTTTTGTTTAATAAGCATTCTTGATGCAAATGTGTGAAAATTTACAGTAGTTAAGACATTTGCAACTTCCTGTAATTTAATTTTTGGTATAAATTGAAGTTTTATTAATTTGATCATTCATTTCTGATGAATCTTTGTTGATGAAACACAGTGTCAAATGGAAAAAAATTTAGTTAAGTGATTTTCTACTAAAATATTATATATATATATATATATATATATATATATATATATATATATATATATATATATATATATATATACATATGTATATATATATATGCATGTGGGTCATTCCATGCCAAGTGGTGCAAAGGTCCCTTATGGACCATCTCAGATTTTATTGAAATTTTTTGATTTTGTACATATATATGTTAAAAGTATGTTTTGAAAATTTTAGATCAATATCTAATATTGTTCTTGAAAAAAAGCTATTTAAGTAGTGGGCTATTTTGCATAAAATTTCACTCAACAAGAAAAAAGGGTTTTTTCATCATTTTTAACAGCCAATAACTTTTGAACAAGTTAGTTTTATACTTCAATTATTATAAGATAGCAAGTGTGCTGTGGATACTTTGAAAAAAGAAAAAAATATTATTTCTGGCATCTTAACTTTTTCCATAATGGCGGGCTAAAGTTGATTTTTTTGTTTTAAGAATAAATTTTTTTGTGATTTTAAAGACCTTAATCTTAAAAACTAGTTACAAAGTTAATACAAATCAAATTGCCTGCTGATCCACATGTGGTGGATAAACATTTTTTAAAAAATCAGTTGATTAAAGAGCTGCATTCAAAAGTTATAGGTCTCCAAAATGAGTCAGATCGAGATTTTCGTAAAATTGATCTGTGATGCAAAGCATCTGTTACCTAAGATGGCACTTTTTTTTTTTTATAAAATTTTTTATACGCATCAATTAAAGACTGTTAATTAATAAAAACCAAAAAAATTAATGGGCGCTTATTTATAACCCCCAAAAGGTAGTCTCTAAAAGTCAGGTAAATTTTCCATAAAATTCTGAAATTGACATAATAAATAAATGCATTGAATTATATAATGTTATTTATTATGAAATATCAATTAAAAAATATCAATGCTTAAAGCCTTTTAATCCCTTTAGATAAAGAACTTTTAAATCCCAATAGATAAAGTCCCCTCCCCTCTGTCCCCTCCCCTCTTTATAATACAATAATTTTTTTAATGAAAAACAAACAAAATGTTTTTAAGAAAATAAACAAAAATAATAGAATTTACAAAAAGTTAAATTTCTCACATAATAAAATAATCTAATTGATTTCTTTTAAATCAATACTATAAAATCTTCCACTGTTTGACTGGACTTTAAGAGATTGCACTTTGCATAAAATATGCATTAGAGGTACCCAACAAAGATCATCTCTGCATGGCCACGTAAACTTGTTACATAAAGACTTTTTCATGAATTTCATATTAAGATCTTGATGCTCTTCTGAAATACTAAGAATATTTCCTAAATACCATTGAGCATCATAAACGCAGGCCACATATTCTCCTGGTGAGTAACTGGAAATTTTATTAATATAAATTCTGCAAGTAGAAAAATCCACATTAGTGCAAATAATATCAAATGAGACTCTTCTTATTTTTATTGAGGTAAGTGACATTGGGATAAAACTGTGGTGGTTTCGTGTCCCAGGTATTGTCGAACAAGAACGATATCTCTCTTCCAAATTGAAGTTTGTAGTATGTGTTTCTATTGAAACTTTGTCAACAAAAAAAAAAGATATTCCTTTGACGTGTTGAACACACCAGCTGTACATTTTGCTTGGTGTGTCAATAGGATCGTTTAGTGATTGTAGACTGGCTCGTGCAACAAGACGTTTCACTGTTCCACCAACACCATCACAAGGGCTTTTACCATGCGATGTTGCAAAAAAGTGCCACTCTGCAATCATGTCAAAATCGTGTTTATGGTAGCATAAGTTGATAAGATTTTTGTAATTTTTATATTGTGATGCAGCTCCATCACTAAAATAGATAATGTGTTCAAATGTTTGTAATTGTTTAAGTTTATCAATAACATTACCGATAAAGCAATGAACAGCATCTGTTCCATGTTTCAGATGATCTGATATAACACAATAACTTTGAGTATCAAGTTTTCCATCTTTTATAAAATACGCAACAAAGGGGTGCACAGTTGCTTGGCTGTTATTCCAGTGAAAACCTTGCACTGCATCCTGTATTAGAAAACTATAGTTTTCTGCAAAGTCAAGAAGAACCAAAGCTTGATTTTCTTTTAAATTAGTTTTCAAATGTTGGTAGTAGGTGGCTTGACTTTTTGATATAAAATGATGCACTCGTAAACTATCTAACTGTTCATAAACCATTTCAATAAATTCATCTAAAGGTAGAGTTGCTGGTACTAAAGTACATTGGTAATTTGATTTTTGCCATTGATAAAAGTTAACTTCACTAATTTCTTTTTCTGTAAACAAAGTGTCAATGTAGTCTAACAAAACCTTTTTAGCAGGACATTTATCGCAGCTATGCAGCATACAATCTCTATTTTTAATGCTACAAACCATTAATTTTAATAAGATTTTGTAATCAGAAATTCCAGGAATTTTCTGTACAAGAAGCTTTACATTTTGATGGTACTGGCAAACACAAACTGCATGCAGACCAGAAGCACCACCCACAGGAATGCACCACTTGGGCCTTAGCTCACAAAATTTTGAAAATCCAACTTTAAGATAATTATATTTCTTTTTAAACTCAATATGTAGCTCTTTCATATTGACTAGTAGAAGGCGCTTTTGGATATGTTGCTTTTTACTATCTACTTTAACTGAAACAAACTCTTTTTTTCCTGGACAAACCCTTGAATATTCATCGCATTCGTAGAAATGAACAACCTCTGTAATTACATCTTCGCTTAGTTTTCTACCCGATTTTGGAGAAGGTTTTGATAGTATTCCACTTTTTTTACTTAATTTTCTGGCTTGTACTACAGATCTTTTTGAAGCAAAAAAAAACTTCTGAGTTTTCTCTATTGACCAACTGTCTGGAGTGAGTGTAAGAAGTGTGATTTTTTCAGAATTTGACAATGTTTTTTCAAATTTTGACTTAATTTGAGTCATAATATTGTCTAAATCTGTGTTTGTTTTTTTCAAACATTTTTTTGAGGGTGATTCAATTCCACAAAGTGCAGCTATTTCTAAACCTAGCACATTGGCAACAGCCTTTTGTGTATGAGCTCTTACGCTATCAATTTTACGCTTTCCATATGCAACTCTATCTTTTTTTGAAACAAGTTTTAGAGGTGAGCATCCAAAACTTGCAATACTTGAATTAAGATCTTCTTTTAATGTATGGTTGTCAACATAAATTTCTTTTTCTTGGAGTTCATTTTCTTTTGTATTATGTTTGCAATTCAGAACTTTTCTGCAACTAGTGCAAATTTTTTGACCAGGTATTAAACCAAAATCTTTGGCATATGAAAGACTGATAACTCTAAGAGAATCTAAAAAATAACGGAAATAATTATTAAATATTTTTTTTTTTATTTATTTAGTGTTATTAAGGTATTTTTATTAAATTAAGATATTAAATATTGAAACTTACTTTTCACATTTTTTGCGTGCTTGTTCAACGGATTACAACAATACCTGCGATGTTCATTCTCATACCTCGACAAGTAAACTTTCTTGTGATAGCTACAAATAAAATCTATAAAATTTATTTTGTTTCTCAAAGAAATAAGCTCTTGGTTTAGTTTAGACAGTTCTTGGTAGCGTTTACTTTTATTAGATAGATAGCACTGTTCATTTAATGCTTTACCAATACAGCAAGTAGAAAGCTCAGGCATATTACTTATTATTAATTAGTTCTAAAATACAACAATTTATTTGGTTTTATTAGTACTTTTTAGATTGACATACTAGTAATATAGAATTAAATGAAACAATAACTAAACTTTTAAAAAGTAATAATTTTTTACGGAAAATTTACCTGACTTTTAGAGACTACCTTTTGGGGGTTATAAATAAGCGCCCATTAATTTTTTTGGTTTTTATTAATTAACAGTCTTTAATTGATGCGTATAAAAAATTTTATAAAAAAAAAAAAGTGCCATCTTAGGTAACAGATGCTTTGCATCACAGATCAATTTTACGAAAATCTCGATCTGACTCATTTTGGAGACCTATAACTTTTGAATGCAGCTCTTTAATCAACTGATTTTTTAAAAAATGTTTATCCACCACATGTGGATCAGCAGGCAATTTGATTTGTATTAACTTTGTAACTAGTTTTTAAGATTAAGGTCTTTAAAATCACAAAAAAATTTATTCTTAAAACAAAAAAATCAACTTTAGCCCGCCATTATGGAAAAAGTTAAGATGCCAGAAATAATATTTTTTTCTTTTTTCAAAGTATCCACAGCACACTTGCTATCTTATAATAATTGAAGTATAAAACTAACTTGTTCAAAAGTTATTGGCTGTTAAAAATGATGAAAAAACCCTTTTTTCTTGTTGAGTGAAATTTTATGCAAAATAGCCCACTACTTAAATAGCGTTTTTTCAAGAACCATATTAGATATTGATCTAAAATTTTCAAAACATACTTTTAACATATATATGTACAAAATCAAAAAATTTCAATAAAATCTGAGATGGTCCATGAGGGACCTCATTAAAATTTGCACCACTTGGCATGGAATGACCCATGTGTATATATATATATATATATATACATATGTATATATATATGCATGTGTATATATATATATATATATATATATATATACATATGTATAAATATATATATATATATGCATGTATATATATATATATATATATATATATATATATATACATATGTATATATATATATGCAAGTATATACATATATATATATATATATATATATATATATATATATATATATATATATATATATATATATATATATATAAATATATATATAAACACACGCATGTAAATATATAATTATTTGTAATTGTTTAAATATAGGTAAAAATTCACAAACATATAGTTTTATTTTCTCAAGATTCTTTTATACTATCTGAATTACATTATCTTCTAGAAGCGAGCTGAAATACAGCTATCTGAATGTCTATTACAGTATTCTGAATGCTATTAGAATAAACTGAAAAAGGTAATCAGTTAGCAAATAATTTTTTTATAAGATAATATATAAGATAGTAGCTGCCAAACATAAACTGACGAATAATTTATTCATTTGGCGTAATCTTTTGACAAGGTTTTAATAAAGTTTTTAGATAATTTTAAGTCCCATAAAATATTTTGGGTTAACAAAGATGGTGGCCATTTTAAAAACTGGCTTCAAAAATGTCATGTGACACTGTAATCAAATGTTTTTATATCAGCAAAACGTTTTTTAAAAGCGCGACGATTTACTTTGACTTTATTTGATGATTTACACAAACAAGTAAATATCTTACGGTTATATTATTATATGATTATATTTTATAAGATTTGTTTCTTCTGAATGCCTATTCCGATAAATATTCCGAATGAATAAAAATATTCCGAATGAATAATACTTGCTTGAATAAATAAACAACTTGATATTAAAAAAAAGCGGACATCATCTGGACACTTAAATTTACTCCATTTCAATGTTTTCACATAAAAGAAATTTATCATAGATAATAAAAATGAAAAAACCAAAAAAAAAAAAAATGGGTTGTTAAAAAAAAATTGATAATGCCTTTCTATAAATATAATTTATGGAGTGGTAGGTACACCAACAATTTACTCCATTTGTATGTCTTCACATTAAAGAAATTTATAAAGAATGCTATTTACTTTTATAAATTTACTTTTTTTTCACTCTACTAATTAAAAAATTCAATAATTAAAAACTCAATAAATAATTGATTTTAAAACAACAAAAACAATTTTACACTTATTAGAGATACAAAATAAAAAAAATTAGGCAATAGTTAACTACAAATTAACAATTTTTATTTGGCTATAATAAAAAGAAAGATACATTAACAAGTCTTAAAAGTAGACTATTATACTAGTGATCAAAATTTTCTATAACATCTATGCACTTGAAATAGTCTTTATTATTCGCTTTTAGAAATAATCTTTTAGTGGTCAAACTTTTGTTGGAAACAGATTAGTTATATGAAGTAAAATATAGTTATATGAATAAATGTAAAATAAATGAATAATAAGATTACACCTTTATAAAAATCAATTATAAAAGAATTCTACAAAAAAATATCCCAAACCATAATCCAACTCTCAATACTTCATTATTAACTCAAAGAGATAATTCAATTATCAATTCAAGAAAAAAATTTTTTATTGCTAACAGTAAAGCAAGTCAAACGAAACTTTAGTAATTATAAAATAGCAAATTTAAAATTTGAACTTTTATTAAAAATGCTAAATTAATAAAATTAAAAGTAAAAAAAAATACCTTTTAAATTAATCCACACAGAAAAACAGTAGAGCCATCTTAATAATAGTAATATAAATGGTAATATCATCAAAACTCTGACTACAGCAAACAAAAAAATGGTGTACTTTTGGACAGGTAAACCGTATCTCCCAATGCTAAGAACACCACTCAGCAAAAGTAAACTTTGCAAAAAAACATCAAAATAATTGGAAGCTGGATTTTTATAAGGAAAGCAAAGTGTAAAAACAAACAGAACTGTTAAAGATGACATTGTTGCATATGTCATTTGAATAAGTTTATCATCAATTAAAATTCCAAAAGCAATAATTGCAACTCTTGAAAAGAAATATAAGGAGGCAAACCAACGAAAACGGTCATGAAATGGTGCATGAAATGCTGAAAAAATTGGATGCAAACGACCAAAATATTGAAAGACTTTCAATTTAGTCCACCACACTGTTGTTATAAGTAGCAATGGCCATAGAAGCACAATAAACAAAGCAATAAAGATTGCAATTATTGAATAAATTAGATGACGGTGTGAAAAAAAAGGCCATTCTCCATATATATACACATGATTTTTTACACCATCGTATTCCACTGGATAAAGGATAGTGAGTGTTATCCTTGTGATATCTGCATATGCAAGCACAGAAATCAAAACATAAACTCTAATAATATTGCTTTCACGTTTTAAATTAACTTCTTCATTAGATTTGTCTTTTAAAATAAAAAGGTAGATCACTTTGTTGTTTAGAGTTTGTAGAGCATTGTGCAATTTGTTCCAGTTTGCAATAAAAATAACACTAACTAACATTGTCAAGGGTATTAAATAATTAAATGCAACTTTGTCTAAATCATTCCATTCATTTATAAGACAAACATTCATTTTATGTGTGCCAATATGTACTCCATAAAAATTTATAATGTTTTGAAGAAAAGTATTAACAAATGTGTCTTCTCGATTCTGTTTAGCTGTAACATGGTACTGAATAACTTGGTAAAAGTAAATACATGAGTTTAGCCATGAATCATAAATACATATATTTAAAAATGCTGCAAAACAAACTAAAGCAAACATAAAAAGAATTCCAAGTAAAATAAACCATAAATTCAACAAGCTGCATTTATCAACACAATCTTCCCCTCCAAACTCAACAGTTTTATTTTCAGGGCATTTAGAACATAAATAACCTAACCTCTCGTATGCACATTGTTTATCTGGACCAAATGAGCATGTCAAATTTGGGCAAGAAGTACAATAGCCATAAGGGCAAAGATGTGTGGTTTCTGTATCAGTTTCTATTGCTTTTTGAGTATAATTTACATACAACCCAGCTAATAAAGAAATTGTTCCATCTTTATTGCATGCTATTCCTTTACGAAGGTTTTTTTCACTGTTACATATGCAACTACCTTTTTCCATCGCATAACCTAAAGGACAAAAAGTTAGATTAAATTCAAAACTAACTTGATAAACACTTTTCAAGGAGAAAATGATAGAATACTTTTGCTCTTTCATTCCAAAAACTTGCATAGTAATTTTATTTTCTTTAACCACAAACCTTTGTAATGACCCATTAAGATAAACATCTATTGAACTTGATAAACTTTGATTGAGCTCATCAACTAAAAGAACAGTTGGATTAATTATTTTTCCAGGATAAATATTTTTAAAATTATCTTTATATGCGTATAAGTTGACTGGATCTGTTAAAAATTTATTAGTTCCAAAATAATTCCAAAAATTGAAATGGCAGCACCTAAGTGTAGGAACGAATATATCATTTATTACATAATTTGCTATGTTGTTGCTGTATTCTAACTTTCCACTTTGCTTGTTTGAAAGGAAACAGTTTTCATTTTCATCAAGTTTATGAATGACATAAAAAGTACAAGATAAACTTTGTTCAGCATATATAGCACCGCCTTGAAAAGCAGAGTTGTTTATAAAGGACATAGAACTTGAATTGGAATTCATTACAATTCTAGAGTTTATATACAATCTTAAAGCTCCACCTTTATTTCCTTTATTTGCTTTAAAATAAAGTTGTCCTGATACAAACGCAACTGCATTTTCAAGAATAATTGCTGTATTTAAATTATTGTTAAAAATATTTTCACCATAAAATTGAATTTTGCTATAATGTGTATAAATAGCACCTTGTCCTATGGTTTGCTTTAAATGCCAATGATTGTGAGAGAATTGTGATTGGTTCAAAACTAAAGAAACTTGAAATAAATAAATAGCAGAACCAAGTTGAGCAGAATTATTTGTAAAATTGCAATTTTGAAATGTTACACTTTTTCCTGTACTAAGATTATTACTAAAACTTAAAGCACCACCAAATATACCATTATTGTGAAAAAAAGTTGATTCTTTGATTAATATACTACTGCTTAATCCTTGAAATATATATAAACCTCCACCCCACAGACCCTTATTACACCAAAAAACACACTTGGTTATTGATAAAACACTTTTGCTTGAAACTTCAGTAAAGAAAACACTTAATCCACCACCACGATTAAAAGGGACATCAAATTCATCAGCTAATTTTTTTGTTTTACTAACACTGTTTATTATACCAGAGTTCCATTGAAAAATACAATTTTCTATATTTATATTGGCTATTTCATTATTTTCTTCATGTGAATACCAAATTAGTAATCCTCCTCCTAAATGATGTTCTAAAGAATCATTTAATGGTACAAAAATTGTGTTATTTTGAAAACCAACTGTTTTAAACTCAATTTTTCCTTTACAGTTCTGTAAAACCACAGAATAACCAATGCTATAAGTAAATTGAACATTTATGAAAGTGACATTAAAAAGATCAGAGAAATAAAGTGCAGATGACAATGTAATAGCATTCCTTCTAAAAGTTTGTTTACTTACTGAACCACAATGGGTTATATGGAGATTTCTTAATAACAATCTTGTAACATTGTATATCAAAATTCCAGCATTTGAACTTGATGTACAATTAATTACTATTTCTGAGTTTATTCCGATTACTGTTAAATTGCTAACATCTTTTATAACGATTACATTTCTGAATGTTTGATTATCTTCTATGACAATGCATATGTTAGTTAGATTTAGAACAGATAAAGCAGCAGAAAGTGTTGAACAACGTATTTGTTGATTATTTTCTGTGCAGTTATTAGAATATGTAAAATTTACAACGACTTCTCTTTGATTATCGTCACACAAGCGATATTCCTTAGCAGAAATAAATTTAAGAATGGCATAAGCTATGATTAAAATAAACATTTTATTTATCTGAACTGATTTTATTGCTATATTTAAAATACGAATTTTAAAGGCTAGCGGTAATTGCCGGCAGTGCCGGCAAATAATTCTGAGGTTATTTGCCGGCAGCGCAAATAAAGAAACAATATAAATGTAATAAATACAGTGATTCGATTAGTTAGTTAGTTTTGGTGATATTACTTTGCATAATTTAAAACAATTTAAATTATGCAAAGTAATATTTATTTATTTTATTTACTTTTATAACTTTTTTTAAGCTAATGTTAAAAAAAAAAAGACTTTTTTTTTACTAATTACAGACTGCTTGCCCAAACCAAAACCCTCAGTCAATCTATGAACACTCTATACAGGTCTAACCCTATCAAAGTCAGTCGTTGGTATGTACTTTTCACTTTGCCCATCCCTACATCCCTATTCAAGTCAGTCTTTGTATTTAGACTTTGCTGCGCTTATTCCTAACTCAAACTCTACGTCGCCTACGGCTATATCAGATGATGTATGTACGCTTTGAGGCACCTTTTAAACTTAAATCTAATTAATGATAAATAATACTAAATAAAAATTAATAAACACTAACAATGAATAATACTAAAAAAAGTTAGTACTGTTTGAAATAAAACATACATTTTGACAAAATAAAAAAGATATACAGGCAGATTCGTACTCGGATCACCGTAGGTATTAGTAACTATCTCATCCATCGAGCTACGCAATCATTAAACCTTATGGAGTTTTTAAATTTATATTATTAATTATCCTGCCGGCAACTAATCTCAGAATTATTTGCCGGCACTGCCGGCAATTACCATTTGCCGGCAATTATCGGCACCATATTGGCAATTTTCGGCAAAATATCGACACCAGAGTTTAAAATTTAAACTCTGGTGTCGATATTTTTTATTTAAGCCTCAACTGTAGGGTTGCCAGTAGGGCTGTCCCGAGGAGGAAAGGGGAGTACGAGGGGCATATTTTGAAACCCTCTACAGGCTCAGAATAGACAGAAATATGAGCAATCTGATTCGCTGATTTTGAAAGAGAGGCAAGTGTGCATTTGTTGAGAAATATATTTATAATCTAAACAGATTACCGAAATAAATTTCGTTGTAATGATAAACTAAGTTATCAATAAATTAAGTTTATTAATGCAAGTTTTGTGTTACTATCAATAAAGGAAATTTATTTTATTTTATTACTCAGAGTATTTAAAAATCTATTAGTACATGAGAATTTTCACTCCTAAAAATATCAAAATTTCAATAAAGTTTACCTTGGTGATGGAGGTTTTATCTGTTGTTAATTTAAAGAAATGGAAAAAAAATGTATGTGTTGAAGTAAATTCGAAAAGATTTATAAATGTATTTCTCGTAAAGTATGTTCTTGGCCTTGAAGCATACTCAAATACGAAGTTTATATACATTTGTACGGGGCTACTTGTGAAGTACTTTTGCATATAAAGATTATATGCAGTTTAACCAGACTACTGGGAAAAAACTTTATTTATAAAGGATTTATATGTAAATTATAAAGAGTTGAACATTAGAGTTTTTAAATAAAGAAAATTTGTACTGATTACAAAACTAGCTTACATGTTCCATGTCAATATGTGAGCTCTGAGGAGATTTTATTTTCATGTTTTGTTTCAACTATAGTTTTGAGGAGAATGATATATTTTTTTATTACATAACTCTAATAAAACATCGTTTTAAACCATTTAACACTTTTAAAAAGTTAAGAAAAGTTTTGGCAGGCTACATTAACTTATATATAAAATATTATTTAAAAATTAAGCAAAAGAAGTGAAATTTATATGCTTGTCTACTGAACAGTAATTTTTTGTACAGTTACATATAAACACTGACATTAAAAGCAAGAAAAAGTATTGAAGTCAAATAAATTAACCAAATAAAAGTGGATTATGACCAATGATTGTGGCATTTTTTGTATTGTAATAATTGAAAAAAAAAGATTTTAAAAAACCAAACTAAGTGGTTAAAATCAAACGTTTCAAGTTACGCAAAAACTTTTTGAATTATCTTTTGATATCGTTTATGTGATTTTTATTCTGAAGAAATAAAGTCGTAAGTAAAAGCATTTAACCGCAATTGTAAACTAATAGATTTTTTGTTAAAAAAACAGTTTGTTTAATAATTTTTTTTGTTGATAAAAATAAGTTAAAAAAAATAAAGTGTTTTAAGTTTTATCTTAAGGAATTAAATATATAAATTCCTTTTAAATGTAAAAATAATTTTTTGTCATAATAGTTTTAAAAATGCACGATTTATTTTAATGTAAATATTTTATTAATAAGATATTTTGTTTATTGTTAATTCAATAACGTAAAGTTTTAATGATGTTTGTTTAATTTATGAAAATAAATTATGATCACGAATATGTTATCGGTAACTGATAAATAACAAAAAAAAAACTCTATTGTTAAAAAACATTATTAAAAAGAGTTCACAAATCAAATAAGAAAAAATTTATTAACAGTTAATAAAATAATCAAAAACCAACTGTAAAATTATAAGAAAATAAACAAACATTATTTTACGTTTCATGAAAAGAATATTTTTTTCAAAATAAAATTTAGTTCATATTTGAAAAAAATAATAAAATTGATTTATTAAATAAGAACTTAGATTTTATTTGTAACTTTTGTTCTAGTGAGAAAAAAACTAACTGTATGATTTTTAACGCGTTAATAAAATAACAAAGCGGTAATTGATAAGACGCTAGTGATGCAATATAACTTCTAACGATGCAAAATATATTTGCTGAGTTGAGTTACTTAGAAATGCGTTACGCGTTTTCGCTACGCAGCGAAATCTCGTAACAAGGCCTGAAATCTATTGGAAAATTAAACAAAAAAAGTGGTATTTATTTTTCTACTAAACCGTTTTTTTGTACAGTTACATATAAGCATTGATATTACAGCAAAGAGTATTAAAGTTAAAAAACTTAACCAAATGAGAAAGTGAATTATGGCAATTATTGTAATAAAATAAACTTCATCAAATCAAGCTTTAACATTTAAAGAAGTTTTTCAAAAAAATTTATTAATATTACTTCAAGATAAAACATGACACGTCTCTATTTTTATATTATTATACAAGAAGTATTCACAGATTTTCAAAGAAAGCGCACTCAATTATATTGGTTAGTTTACATAATAAAACTACTCATAAATTTTGGAAATACGAATAACAAATATTTCTGCTCCAGAAAAATGAAAAAAAGTGTTTTCTTTTTTTTTTTTTATCCTTCGAGGAGTATAAAATGTAAAATAAATTTATAGCATAATAAATGTAAAATTTATCAAACTTTGTTGCTTTATTTGATATTATCTACCATCAGTTGCTATTAAAGGGTAAACATTTTTTACCAATTATAGAATACAATAAATAATATTTTGTTCAGGCTAAAAGCTAAAATCAACAAACATGTGCTTTATATGTATTGACTTTTGAAATTGAAATAAGCAACAACATGAACTTGTATGTTTGCAATTTTTGTTGTTTCTACCTTTTTACACTTAGTTTTTCATAGAGGTGTGGTAAGTTAAGAGTTATTCCTTTTTATATTCAGTTTACTATATTAAAACGCACTTGTGGACATCAGGTTATAAATTTTTCTTATAGCTTATTATGCTACAATGCTTTGTAATCTTTTATTACTATACATTATCAAAGGCAATTTAAAACAGCTCTTATTGCTTTTATTTTGAAAGTGTTGCAAGTTATTTGGGCTAGCTATAACAATCAATAAGCAATATTCTCAAACTTAAAATGTTTTGGTGATGTATACAATATATATACATATGGAAATAATTAGGGTAAAGTTCTAAAAAGAAACTAGGTTATTTTTTAAAATATTTTTCTTGTTATATATATATATATATATTTTTTTGTAGTTATTTTAGGTGCTCCCAGAAGTCTTTACGGTCTTATCATAGAGCACCGCGGGAGAGCATTTAACAAGAAGTTCACGCCTCCTTCCGTACCAATGTCGCTTAAATGGCTAGAGCTGGCATCAAACCTCGGACCTCTGTGTTCTGAGCCAGAACTCTAACCACTGCGCCACGGCTGTTCAAACCACTGCGTCACGGCTGCTTATATGATAGGATTAATGGGAACTCAACTTGAAAAAACTTAATAATATTCAATTAATCAAGTTAATAATATTTAATTGATATTACTAGGTAAATTTTAAAACTATTTTAAAAAAATCTATCGTAGGAGAATCACTGCAGATTCAAGTTTTCCCAATGGTTGTCATATCTTAGAGTTAAAAAAATCGAATGGTAAAATCACACTTTTTTTGTTATTATTATTTGGCAATTACTCAGTCTCACTTTTATTAATCAATACATTTTTTGACATTTGTTTTGATTTAAACTTACGCGCAAAGCCTCTCTTTTAAAACCAACGAATCATATTGCGCACATCTCTGCCTATTCTGAGCCTGTATAGGGTTTCAAAATATGCGTACGGGGGGCATATTTACATACTCCACAAGGCGATAGCACACATGCGCCCGCGCACGATTTTTCGTACTTTTTTATAAAGAAACATATTTTTAAATTTTTGAAGAAGTACTTACTGTACCTATATATTGTTTTCTTTCTGACTATATTACTAAAACAAAAAAAAAATGGATTATCTGGAAGAAAAGATCTGGAAGGAAAGATCAGGAAGATCTGTTCAACGCTGTGGTCGTCCACTTAAGTGTATAAAAAAGAACAAACCACAAAAACGTCCACGAAATTTGGCTTTAAATATATCCCAAGATAGAGCAAACGCCAAAATTCATGGAGAAGGGCATTAATTACATTCAACTTTTCTTTTAAAATAAACCCTCACGATCTTTGTATAGTTGTGTACTTTAATTAAAAAAATGTTATTCTAATATACTTACGTGTTCTTTGATTACTATACATTTATAAAGCGACACTTCAAATGTAAACACAAAGGTAAATAAAGTATAGTATATAGTACGTAATTTAAAAATATGTTTCTTTATAAAAAAGTACGAAAAATCGTGCGCGGGCGCATGTGTGCTATCGCCTTGTGGAGTATGTAAATAAGCGTACGGGGGGTGTCTAGCCCCCCTACAAATTTTATTAGTCGGCAAATTGGACACTACACCTTTTCAAGATGTAGTTGAGAACTTGAAAGTTGTAAATAAAAAAAGTAAGATGTAATTGAGAAATACTACATTTAATTTAGAAGTTGCAATATGTAATTAAAAAACACTACTTGTAATTAAGAAACTTTAAAATGTAATTGAGAAATCCAACATCTAAGTAAGAAATCGCAATATGTAATTTGAAAAACAGAAGCTGTAATTAAGAAATCGTAATATGTAAATGAGAATGCATTATTTGTAATTGCGAATTCAATGTAAGCTTAAAGGTCATTATAAAAGATCTTCTTGGTCATGCATTTTAATAAGTTAATAATATCAATGTTAGCATTTGTATGCACCAGCAATACAGTAATACAGTAATAGAATTGAAAGATCGTTGTGTTATTTGTTAATACACTATGAATAAAAAGTCTGTTATTGAATTGAATCCGTGCAAGCATTTTTTTCACCAAATTTGTTTACAACCACTTCTAGAACAACCAGAACCACCTTGTCCAATTTGTAGAAATGAAATACATACAACTGAACAAGTTGAAAGAGAACATTATGTTTTATCTTAATCGAATGATAAAAGAAGAAGAATTGAATGTGCTGAGCAAAACGACGATTGGGTGACTCTGGCGCAAACGAAAGTGACTGTCAGTTGGCATTGGTGGCCATTAAAACAAGGATATTAAGACAATTTAATATTAGCGTCAGCACAACCACAATTGCCAATTACCTCGAAAGCAGATTATTTTCATTTAAAAAAGTGCACATGGAGCCTACTACAATGAATAGTAGTGAAAACAAACAAAAAAGAGCTGAATATGTTAGGAACATTAACGAACACATCACAAATGGTCATCTGTTAGTTTGGTTGGATGAAACAAATTTTAATCTTTTTTGTAGAAAAACGCAAGGACGTGCCAAACAGGGAAAAGAGCAATAATGAAAAACCTTCTTCAAAAGGTGCAAACAAAGATTTGATTGCAGCTATATCAACAACAAATGTCGTCATAATGGAAACTTGCAGAGGATCATTTAAAACAGATTCTTGTAACAAGAGGATGTTGGCTTTGTTTAACCAGTGGGTTATATCCGGGAATCATTTAGAGGATTTGGTCGTCGTAACAGTCAATGCTCTAAAGTCACGCTCGTTTGGAAAGGGTGCTTGAAAATTCACCGGCTCAGTTGTTACGATTAGGACTTTACAGCCTAATGTTAAACCCAGTGGAAGCTATCTGGTCCAAAATAAAATTAAATGGTAAAAATGTTATTCGCATTCCACCTGCATTTGGTGCTGGGATTATGGAACAACGAATGTAGTATTTAGAAAGAATTGTTACTGGGGCAAAAAATACAATAATGGGAGGTGATTGTACACGCGCTGTACAACATACGACCACGCATTACGCAACAATTTTAAATACGGAAGACGTCCAAGTTAATGCTTGACTTAATATTTGCAATGATTTTTAATGATGCTGTTTAAATTTAAATTTTAAATTTTTATGTAAATAAATTATTTGTGTTTTATTTATTATTCATCTGAAATCTCAATTAAATTTTTCACAAACAAAAAGTTTGTGAAAAATTTAATTGAGATTTCAGATTAATGTTGTATTGTAATTTGTTTGATAAAAGGTGATTGTATATTCTGTTGTACAAAATTCTTTCTAAAATTTTAGAAAAAACAGAGAGGATAGAAATTGGACGATAGTGTTTTACGTTTTTTCTCCTTCTTTAAATATGGTAACAATTTTTAAATCATCAGGAAAAACTCCCTGATTAATAGAGCATTTAAAAATTTGGAAAAGTATGTCTATTAAAACGTAAAAACAGTTTATAATAACATTCCCATTGACATCATCTGGACCAACTGCTTTATTTGACTTTAACAACTTAAAAGCACTTTCAAACTCTTCAAAAGACAAATCAAAAAAATTTAGATACGAGGTTAGAGGATCATATGTTGCCTTTATTAATTTTCAAATAGTCTTACGTAATTTTTATAAATGGCCTTACTCTCAGTTATTTTTTAATTTTAAATATTTAATATAAAGTTTCTGTTTAATTTTAGAAGATGTTAGAATACCCTTAGTAATCCATGGCTATTTAATTTTTTTATGTTTGTAATTTATTTCTACTTAGGGAAAATTAATGTCATAGATTTCATAAAAAATTAAAAAAAAAAGATTTGTATGTTAGATCAATGTCTTCAGAAAAGTTAATAATGTCCCAATTAACTAAAGAAAGTTGATATTTAAAAGATTATTCTTTTTATGAAAAATTCTTTTTATAAATGATTTTTTCTCATTATATAAAATTTTCGCATAAATATCTATTGAAAAAAAAATAGGGATCAGATATGTCACTTTCAATAATGGCTTTTTTAAGCGAATTATTAAAAATATCGTTGGTTATAATGTTATCAATAAAGGAAGTTATTGTTTGAGTAATTCTAGTTGGTTTGTTTATTAGAGGAACTGCTCCATTTTCAAATAGGCCATTATAAAACCCATTAATGTCTTTTTTTACGTGATACTCAAAGCAATTTAAATTCAGATCACCTAATATGTAAAGTAATTTCTTTTCGTGGTTGCTTTTATTTATAACATCATCATGTAAAATTGTACTAAATGTTTTGATTTCGCAAGTAGGTGGGCGATAACAACAGTTAATGAAAATGTTTTTAGTTTTATTGATCAATATTTCATTCGTTAAAACCTCTATATTGACGTCAGAAATACTCATGTCATGCTTAATATCATACCGTAGGTTTTCTTTTACATAAATAATTAAACCACCGCCGCGTTTATTTATTTTCCGCCCTAATGAAGTGAAATAATAGCCCGGTATTTTAAAATTATTATCTAAATTTGAGTCATCAGAACCCGCCAAGTTTCAGTTAGGCATACTACACTAAAAATAATTAGATTTTCCTCAAAACTATTGCGAAGATTTTCAAAATTTTTCTTTAAATTTCTTATATTTATATGAATTACATTAAATTTATCACGCTCAAGAAATTCTTTTATTTCAAAATTATAAAAATAACTGCAGTTGCTTCGTAAAGCATCTGTTTTACTAAAATAAGTTTGATCCGTATCGAACTCTTTATTAAGTATAAAATCATTGAATTTAAAAATATCAAAATTCTTAGAGCGATTTGAATCCATTTTAGTATTTAAAAACAATAAAAATTAAAAAAATAAAAAATAATAAAGATAAAATCAATAACTCTAAACATCGCGCGTTACAAGTTTATTATATACAACTTTGGCATATTTACCTTTGGCTCTCAAATCTTTTGCTTCTTTGAATAACTGTTTTCGCAATTCTAAAGTTCTTTCGCTCTTGTCTTCATTTACGTAAAATCGATCGTTCCACAATTTTAACTGAACATACTTATCCAACGCAGTTTTTTTGTCTTTATAGTTTAAAAATTTAACGATTATGTTTCTGTTGTACTTTTTTCCATCGCTAACTTTTTTCCCCGTCCTGTGCACCCGTTCAATTTCAACATTACCTTTAAATCCATGTTTTGTCTTTAAAACATTTTGAATTTTTTCCTCGCTCAATTCCCACGTTTCATTTTCGTCTTCAGCAATTCCCGTAAACCTTAGGTTATTTCTTCTGCTCATGTCTTTCAACTCAGCTAGTTTGTCTTTGACAACAGCGTTTGTTATATCATTTTGGCTTGATGATAAGTTTGGCTTTTTTTCATTTCAGAAAATTCTTGAACAATTGATTCATATTTCTCGCTATTTAATTACGCTCATAAGTGGTAGTAGGACATTAGAGCAAAAAATTTAAAAGCGAAAGTAAAAATCGTGAGTAATACTATCGAGTATCGTGATAAGTTCAAGGTTTCAAACCCTAATATTATATTATATGTACAAATATATTATATTTATTTATTATATATACTCAGTGGCTTTGAAAGGTTTATAAATGTTTAAAATGACCAACTCTTTAACAAAAAGAATATTCCAAATTTTTATTCTTTTGTTATTCTTTTTATGGTCATAAAAACTGAACACTGAATACTTTAAACATAAAAATTGAAATTTGTCGATGAATACATAATTAGTTTTTATTTATGAAAAAATAAATAATTCAACTCATTGCTCTCACGTTTAGGGTAAGAGGGGCCTAAGATTTCTTGTTCCCATTCTCCAATCACAGTAATTTTTTTTTTGAAGAATCTTTTCGTCACACATATGAACGTAAACAAATTTTGAATACTTTTTTTAGTTTAAAAGTTGGTTATTTTATTTAAAAAGCATCCTATGCCCCAGTATATACTAATTATGTAGTTACGCAACTTTATATATATATAAATATATATATATATATATATATATATATATATATATATATATATATATATATATATATATATATATATATATATATATATATACAGTTGCTTAGCTACATAATTAGCGCTTGGAGCCAGTAAAATTGGTGCGCCCCCTTTTTTCTCGAAGTTAGTTGATAGATATAAAAAAAAATTGTTTTTAAATCATAGGAGGTTATAAGCAATATGGAATAAGGGAGAGTATGGCACCACGATATATGGGACATCATGAAATATTGTGGTTATAGAGCTATTTTAAGAGTTGTGACAACCACTTATATATGGTGAAACAGTTACTACTAGAGCTATGTTTTGACAAAAAGGTTGTATTATTAGACATCGTTAGGTCTGCAAGGGGTCAAAATTCTTTTAATGAAAAAGTAATTTGTTAGTTTTTTAAGTTGATAAGTTTTAAGGTATGGAGTAGGGGTGTTTAAAATTATTTTTTTACTCAAGTAATTTTTTACTTAAAATTACTTAAGTAATTTTAAGTAATTTTTTCAAATTACTTAAGTAACTTAAGTATTTTTAAGTAATTTTAGTTATTTTCCTAACAATAAAATATTACACACATTTTTGTTTTATAGTACTATATAGGTATAACAAATCACAAACTAAATAAGTTTTCAAGATAGGACGCTAAAAACATAATTTTTAAATCAATTTATCATTTAAAGATGTTTTCAAATTTGTAATAAATAAAATAAAAGTCTAGAACCACTAAAACATCGTTCTGCAACAACTGATGATGGTGCTAAAATCTTTAAGTTGCAGTGCAATTTTTTGCATTTTTGTACAGTCATTTGGTCCTTCGATACTTTTCTAATATTCACTTCCCTAAGTCCGAGGGGCCCACTTAAGTTGAGGAAGCTACTCTTTTTTTTTTCATTTTTTGATTGGGGTTACAACCGTCTCTCAACATTTTAACTTCGAAACACAAACCTTGACGAACAAGGCCGCTCTGCAGAGAAACTAAGTTGAACGCGGTACCTCCAAGGACTTAGTGCGAACTCCAAACCTTTCACTTACAAGGCAAGCGCTCTACCACTTCACCGCTACCGCATTTCAGAAATTCAGTCATTTCTTTTTTGATGCAATTCAAAACATTTAAATAAGCCTTGTTCCTTATTAAATTGGAATTTTGAGCTAAGAAAAGGTGAAGCTTTTCAACATTAACTTTACTTCAATTGTAGATGCTTTATAATCTTAAAGATCGAAAGAAAGACATTAATTTTCAATTTGTTATAACTAAAAAATATCTCCTGCTATAACTTCTTTTTTCTTTAGATGGTCTTAAATATAATTTTTTTTTATCAAACATGGTATAACAAAACCAAGAAATCATCAAAATTTTAACTAAAAAAGTTATAATACTTTAATTTTAGGGAGATAATTGATGATAATACCAGCTTCCTTTTGCTTAAATTCGAAAAAAAAAATTACTTGATTTTACTTAAGTAATAAAAATTTACTTATGTAATTAACTTGTTTAAACAATTACTTAAGTACTTAAGTACTTAAGTTACTTGAACAGCCCTAGTATGGAGTAACATAATTTAGCATTTATGAGGGAGGGGGGGGGGGCTGCCTTAAAACTGTAGAACAGTACTCCGTTGTGTCACAAACAGTTCTAAAAATAATTTTTTATAACATAATTTTTTAAAGAATTATTTAAATATAATACTCGGATATTTAATTTCGATACAAAGCCATTATTTATTGTCGCTTTAGAAAACGTTATATTATCTAAATTTGTAAAATGTGATTTGGACCATTAGATGCATTATTTGTGTTATAATTATTAGTTTGTTTGTCTTTCAAAATAAAATCTGCTTTTTCTCGACGTTTTATTTTTTAATTTTTTTACTTTTTTAATGAAGCTTATTGTGTGCATCAAGATACCTTATGAGTGGGGTTCATTTTTACAAATTTCTAATTTTTATTTAAATAATTTCACAAGTTTAAGCTTTTTACTTTGATATCTAATGAATTTAGTTTTATAGGTATAAGTTTATTTTACAAATTAAACCAATTGCCTAAAAAAAAATTGTTACGAAGCAAAAACCAAAATTGACTCATGATGTTCCACTCTCCCCTAGTTGGCATTCTTGATGCTAATATTCCTGTCGGAAAATAAAGTAAAGGGTTAAGTTAGCAATTATAATTCAATTTATCATTTTTCTTTAGAAAAAGCCATGCTTTCAGTAATTTAATTGGCGTTTTCATATATGTTTACGTTATTCTAATCTAAACAAAACAATTGTTGTTTAACTTCTCTGTTTTTTATTGTACTTGATAAAAATTTATTAAAAACCAAGTTTATTAAATATTTATTGGTATTTCTAATTTCTAGAACATAGTTTGAAATTGCTTTTTTTTTTCTTTGTTTTTTTTTGCAAATCGGTCAATCACTTTATCTAAATCAAGTTGGCAAGTTATTGCTTTCTCAATCGATAGAGTTGAAAAAATGTTGTGACATTTTTGCTTTTTAAATATGCTTTTATTAATTTTTTTTTTTTTTTTAAATGTATTGTTAATGTCAAGCTGTTCAACTGTAAAGGAGTTTAAATTAAAATAAATAAATAAAACAAATTCTGGTTATAAAATGTAATTATATAAACATTATGAAAGTAACAACGAGTGTAAATTATGACTTTTTAAATTAACTTCTATTACTCTGCCATCATACATAATTGTCTTGGATATGTCAATATTGTACCATTCGTGACAACTTTCTGCTAACATTTTTTTTACACATATTTTAGTCTAAATTATCAAGTTGTATCGATGACAAATTGTTAAATAAATTTCTTATTTAAAAAATAGTTAGTATAAACAGCTTTTTCCCTAACTTTCTTTTTTTTACAACTTTTTTGCTGTTTTGAAGTCTGTTTATAAAATATCTTAGCTCTAATTTGAGCATGCTGTTAGCAATTTTTAATAAATTTTTCTTTTTTTATGTTCTTCCTTGAATAAACCACTTAACTACCTCTTCTCCTAATAATTCATCAAAATTACATAATCATCAGTCCTAATCTTTTTAGATCTTATTTAGTAAGATCTAAAAAGAATAGGACTGAAAAGAAATAGGACTTATTTAGTAAAATCTAAATAGAATAACCCTTGCTTCATTAATGGACCTTTTACATCACTAAACATCAAAACACAGCGCTTAAAAGATCTGCAGTTCACCTCAAGTAGTTTGCAAATTTCATAATGCACAGATTTTTTATGCAAAATATAATAATTTTTATTATGCAATAATATAATAATATATGCAATTTTCATAACGGACAGGTTCTTCATTAAGCAATACAAACTCAAAGATTTTTTAAAAATTTGATAGTTATGTAGATATTATTCAAAGTATATTTTCTTTATTAACATTTAGGGTTATCATTTGACATGATAACCCTAAAGGACGGTTTATTGACGCTTAGCTCAAACTCAGACAACAGTTATTTACTCAAGTTTCCATACAAATAAGTTTTAGCTTAGTTTAATAAAGGTAATAAGTTTTAATAAAGCTTACCAATGCTATTTTCGATACAAAACAAAGCTTATAAGTATTTCGCATATAACTTTATAACAATTGTAAAGAAAAACTGTATTGTTTTCAAAATTAAAAACTAATATGTTGAAATCATTTTTCTTTTTAAATATTTTTTGTAACTAAAAAGTCCAGCATAATATGAGGCAGTTTTGCTGTTTAGAAGATGGATTATCTAGTGTGTTAAGAAGAATTCATTTAGCATTTTAATTAGCTTTTAAATAACTTGTAAACAGGATTTGATAATTGATGATATCAAATTGTTTGGAAAAATATCGCAGCTTTATTATAAAGTCATTTTGCAACTTAATTGTTAAGTCATTTTGCAATTTATTTGCTTAGTCTGCAGACAGAGAAATCATTATTAAAGACAAGATGTGGCTGTTCCAGATACTGATTTGTATTTTTCCAACTCGTGAAAGAACTTTCTAGACTTAAAAATAGTAGCGCATAAAAATGTGTGACAAATGTATTAAACATGTATATTTCAATATATCCGTTGAGTATCAAATCACATTTATATAGACTAGTCTAGATCAGTTTGTCTACTAACGCTAACCTCTCAGTCGTATCATGTCTGGTTTTTCAGATCTTAATTAAGATTTTGTTTATTACATTTTTTTTGCCATGATTTCATTATTTTTTGTTAGTTTGTGTTTTGAGTATTTCATTAATTTAGTTTATTTGCGATTTGATTGTATTTTTAGTGTGTAAGTTATTTTTTGATTAAATTTATTTTGATTTCACAGGTTAATGGCAAATATATTAAAAACAAAGTTTAACTTGACCAGAACTAAAACAAAAGAAACAAAAGAGAATGGATTTTAAATATTTACAAGGTGTTATTGGTATTTATATTATATCTCTTTGTGCTGCTCCCATCGATATATATATATATATATATATATATATATATATATATATATATATATATATATATATATATATATATCGGTCAATTAAATTTGCGTTTTTGTGGTTTTTTTAAAAAACGATTAATTTGTAATTAAATTAATGGTTTTGACTTTCGTCAAACACGCAAATGTTGGACGTAAGTCAAAAGTAATTAAAAGTGACGTATGTGTTGGCGTAAGAATCATTTTTTTCCTTCCGTGCTTCTCAAATGCAACAAGCTATAGAACTATATGTATGTATATATATATATATATATATATATATATATATATATATATATATATATATATATATATATATATATATATATATATATATATATATATATATATATATATATATATATATATATATATATATATATATATATATATATATATATATATATACATCCTGGTATCTTAAACGCCAGTTAACTCAAATTTTTGTTATCTTTAACTGTAAGAGGTCAAGTTATTTGCATTTATTTGTATTTATATATACGTATATGTATGCAAACGTGTATATATATATATATATATATATATATATATATATATATATATATATATATATATATATATATATATATATAGACATATATGTTATAACTATATACTTATATGTATATATAAATACAGTTAATTACAGATAACTTGACCCTCCAGAGGACCAGTGAAAACGGTTTGACTAAACAAATGTTTGACTTAAGCGATGTATAACTGCCACCAAGGTTTGAGTTATGTGTGTGTATATGGGTTGATGTATGATGTTTACGTATGATGTATCTTTATCCAAAAGGGTTGATATCTTGGTCAATTATGAAGTAAATTAGGTACGGATCAGTAATGAGTTGTTTTTTTTCCCACTATTGATCACGTAAAGTCCAGATTCGCTTGTGAACAATGTGAAGTATAATAATACTTGTAAAATGTACAAATATACCTTACTTTAAAGATATTTTTATTTAGATGCAGTTATCCGATATTCTTAAATAAAAAGACACAATGCACGAAGATATAATTTTGACTGTTTAAAGTTTGCACCATATTGATTGGATCGTAGAAAATGTGCATCAAATCAAAATGAGTCTGATGACAAAAGGCGATAAAAATACATATAAATTTGATATTGATGATGAAGATAACGATATCATGATGCTATCAAGATCGTTTTGAAAATAATTATAATTTTGTATAAGTTTTTGTTCTAAAAATGTAGGGGAAGGTTGGGCACAGTGGATCGGATTTCCTTATTTTTTAAATTGAAAAAACGTTAAAATATGTATTTTATTTTTTCAAGGCGAAAGGATTGAGATGTATGTCCTTCATGATAATAAATCACTAAAACACAAATATTTATTATCTAACGGCTCACAGAAAGGTTTAAAGTGTTAAATGTTATTCACTGTGCCCCAGTACTTGGACACTGTGAATAAATGAACACAGCTGTGAATTAATGATAATAAAAATAGACATATTGAAAACTGAGAAGAAATAAAATGAATTATATTGATAACAAAAATTATAAAAATATTGAATAATTAAAAAATTATTTAAATATTGTTATTCATAACTTAAAACTAATAAATTCATTTTCATAAAGTTTGTCTGTTAAAAATGCATGAATTTAATCTTTAAGATCATTAATTGGGTATAGTGAATCAGCCTATACCCAATTCACTGTGTCCCATCATACTTATACCTAACCTGTACACAGTTCACTGTGCCCCACCATAGAAAATTTAGCTTAAGTCTAGTTTCTTGAGACATGAATGTTGTTAAAAGAAAAGCCTAACTACTAAATGGAAGCATAAATATCAATAATCCGAATGAAAAAAATTCAACTTTTGAAATTATTCCAACCATGATCTCAATAAAAACAAAAATCACCTACCAAAAACCGGTAGTCAAAAATTATGTTGTTACAACTATAAATAAAGATGACTGATATATGAGCACATAAAATGATTACATTATCAAGATGAGCAAAGTTCTAATCTTTGAGAAAATGCCAATTATTCACTGTGCCCCTCGATCCACTGTACCCCAACTTCCACTGTACCCAAATTTTTTTGGTTTTATTTGTTTTCAATTATTGCTATTCAATTTCTATAATTTAGTTACCTGCGTTAAAAAAATGGTACAGGGCAGATTATTTGTAATACTATAATAAAAGTTAGTAATATAATATATAATTAACTAATTATACTACTACTCATAATAATAAGTGAAAGCTGTAAAATGTGCAGTGCAATAGCATAAGATATTGAACTATGACAGCTATTATAAGTTTATGAAGAATTATTGTTTTTTTCTTACTCACCACATTGATTTTTGGTTTGTTTTCAACATTGATCTAGCGTTTGGTTTCGACGTTGATTTGCGTTTCCATTTTAACTAAAAATCAACCATTTTTCAACCAGAAATTTCAACGGTTTTTAACGTTGTTTCAACGTAGATTGTGCTTGCTGGGTAGCAATTTGGCTTATGGAAGTAAATTTTGATGCATTTTAATTTCGATTGTAACACTTCTGATTTATCCAGAATATCTTTATCAGATGACGCCAAAAGATAAGATAAGACAAATTGGCGATAAGACAAATTGTGTCTTCTTCTTGCCCCGGCCATCTGTATATTGGAAATATTGATTGTATTTATTTTTATACGGCAAAAAATGGAGAGAGAAAAAAAAAAAAAAAAAAAAATAGGCACTTCAAAAGTGTGCACAGTTGTCAAATGGCTTCAAATCTAATGGTTAATTGATATATCATTTTGATAAATAATATATCAATTATCATCATAAAATTTGAGATGTATTGTAAAATCCATTATTTTACAACACATCTCAACTCTCAACTTAGAAACTTTGTTCGTTTTTTTCAATGCAATAATTTTTTGAAATTCATCAACGAATTTTTTTGAACAACATAATCTTTTTTGGAGGAAAAGATAATTCTATATTCCAGAGAGTTGATAACCCGATGGCAATATTCCACAGAGCTGATAACCCGTTCTTAACAAACTCTCAATTACTCCTCAAAGCCTGGAATGAGGTCATGAGTGATGATAGCATCTCAACGGATATTTCTATAACTTCCGAGGCTCATTTTTGAGACTATATATGGTTTCTAGTAATTTAGTTTGTGCTATTATAAAAAAAAACTGTTAAAAACAAGTAATTAGATTATTAGCACGTTGCTCGTTACGATTTTTAATATTTAAAATAAATATGTCAGCATTTTAATTACATATAAGTGGCGGAAGCGTATGCTATAAAAACCTTGAGTACGTTTCTATTACTATTGTCCAACGCCTAACAAAACTGAACAAAACGTAAATTTTTTGCTACTGTTTATGAAATTGCATGTATATTAGTTATACTGTCGTTGTTTTTCAAATTCAGATTATGAGAACAGATCTTGCAGCGGAGTTTAGCTGTCTAATTCTTTCTTGCAATCTTGAGTAGCAACCATTAACATTTGAAGCCCCGTCGTAACATTGACCTCGCACTTTTTATAGATCTGTGAAATTTTCTATAACTTTCAAGACTGTTATTTCTAATTCTTCTGATGTTTGATACCTGAGTAAATTCACAAAATGTTTCCTTTATTTGCAGATCTATTGGTTTTTCGCTTTCATCTTTTTTTATCAGAACATAACGGAATACGGTACTTAGCTGACCAATTTTTGATAGGTATTGCATTGTATCTGTTATTATTGTTACGAAAGCGACCTTTTGTAACAATAATAACAGATAAACCCCCTACCCCCATCCATATGGACATTAACTTCATCAGCAACTAAATTAATCAGTTTGTTATGTGTGTTCTTACTCAAATAATTAAAATTGCTTTTGGATTTTATTTATAAATTGGCTAAAACAACGTCCTAGTTAGAAAGTATTTTTACTATTTGTATAAAATTTCCTCAAAGTTCCTACATCTTGAGGTTTCTTATTGTCCGTAAATCTATGGACCGAGTTGTTAACAAGGCTAAAAATAGCAAGGCCAAGGTCAAGGCCACAAGTTACAAAACCAAGGCCAAGAGTTTTAAGGACAAGGCCAAGATTAAGAGTTTCAAGACCAAGGCAAAAATTTTTGAGACCAAAGACTTCAATATTTTCTTTACGTTATGGCCAATTATTAAAAAAAACTGTAAGTCGCAAGTGCTGTGACAATAAAACCGTATTTTGTAAAAATAGACTAAGGTTATGCGCAGAATTCAACGAAATCAATAAGAAAATATGCTGTTTTTTAGGGCCAAGGCCAAAACAAATAAGGCCAAGGCCAAAATTTTTAAAGCCAAGGTCATCAGTTTCAAGGCCAAGGGTAAGGCCAAAGCCTCAATTTTTGGCCTTAAGGCTAGTTTAAAGCCAAGACCAAGGCCAAGAACGAACAGCTCTGTCTTTGGATAACGGATTACGGACAAAACGAAGCCACAATTTTATATTATTATTTGTGTTATTTTTTATACTCCAGTATTAATGGCGTTTGGGTCCTTCTGTTGTTTTCAAATAAATAAAAAATATATACACACACACACACACACACAGAGAGAGAGAGAGAGAGAGAGAGAGAGAGAGAGAGAGAGAGAGAGAGAGAGAGAGAGAGAGAGAGAGAGAGAGAGAGAGAGAGAGAGAAAGAGAGAGAGAAAGAGAGAGAGAGAGAGCTTGCGACCAAAGAAAATTGCTAGTGTGTTATTTCATGCTCGTAAAATTGATATGTTTCAAGTCCCAAGATGATGTCTGCGAATGACGGCTGTGCTCATTAAAAGTTTTCTATTTGTTGTACAGCGTTCTTTCATTGATAAATGTTTTCAATAAACTCATTTTATTTGTTTTATCAATGGTTATTATTTTATATTTATTATTATATATTATATGTAATTTTTTTTATTTATAAAATTATGCATTTCGTGAAAACGTCCAAACAAAAGTTTGCACGTCATACGTTCAATATGCATGTCAAAAAATGGATAAAAAGAGTCTTTTAAATTTGCTCATAAAGTTCCAACTAAGAAAAGGATTTTATATTCGACACACCTCTACATAAATTGTCTGTTTGAAAAAGCTTTTTATATGGAGATATTCTTTTTACTTGTTAGAGACCCTAGAGTTGGAGTTTTTTTATTTTTTTATTTTAGTCTTTAATGTCATATACAAGAGATGATGTCCAGGGTTTAGAAAGAACAGAAAAGATGATGACTAGATGGATGTGCAGTGTGACTCTAAAAGTCAAGAAAAGCTGCGATGAGCTAAGAAAAAGATTAGAAAAAAATTGTGAGTGTATATGATAGGGTTTGCCAGGGAAGTGAGTGTATATGATAGGGTTTGCCAGGGAAGTGAGTGTATATGATAGGGTTTGCCAGGGAAGTGAGTGTATATGATAGGGTTTGCCAGGGAAGTGAGTGTATATGATAGGGTTTGCCAGGGAAGTGAGCGTATATGATAGGGTTTGCCAGGGAAGTGAGTGTATATGATAGGGTTTGCCAGGGAAGTGAGTGTATATGATAGGGTTTGCCAGGGAAGTGAGTGTATATGATAGGGTTTGCCAGGGAAGTGAGTGTATATGATAGGGTTTGCCAGGGAAGTGAGTGTATATGATAGGGTTTGCCAGGGAAGTGAGTGCATATGATAGGGTTTACCAGGGAAGTGAGTGTAAATGATAGGGTTTACCAGGGAAGTGAGTGTATATGTTAAGGTTGTGCTAAGGAAGATTACGATGGTTTGGGCATGTAGAGTGTAAGGATGCAGATAATTGGTTATCAGAAAAGAGTTATAAGTTTCAGTAGAAAAAAGTAGAGGAAGAAGAAGAAAAACTTGAAGTGCTACATTTAAGGAAAGAAGATGTTCAAGACCGTGTATGTTGGAGAAGCAGTATTATAAGCAACGTCCAACCCGTGCTTGTACGGGTTGGACGTTGATGTAACTTATTTTATTTCCTTTACACAATTGTGTTTATTTATGAAATATAATTTTTGTTATTATTACAAAAAATTTGTTTAGAAAAAACTTCACTGTTTTTATTAGCTTTTTATAATCACCATATTAAAGTGGTAGTTTACAATACCTTTTCTCATTTAGATTTTCAATACACTGTAATAAATTATTGAAAAAGCAATTAGAAAACCACAATAGTCTACTCCAACAGCGTGAAACAACAGTTGCTGGAGTGAATTTAAATAATCTTTCTGCTAAATTTATTATAGTAGACGAACTTTTAGATTTTGAACTTTATACTCATTTTATACCATGTATATTATATATATGTATATATATATATATATATATATATATATATATATATATATATATATATATATATATATATATATATATATATATATATATATATATATATATATATATATATATATATATATATATATACATATATATATACATATATATATTCACATTAAAAGGTTTTCTTTAGAAACGTCAGAAAAAACTCTCAAAATATAAAAACTAAAGTTAATTTACGTCGCGAACTTTTTTTTTAAAAAGAGCTTTTTAAAACCACATTATTTCAAAATGGGACAAGTTGAAGCAGCTAACTTCTTTAGTTTCTTAAAGAATTATACAAAGTCTTTTTAAAAAAAGAGAGTTTGTATAATTCCTAAAAGCGCATTTTTTTAAGGTAGTATCCTGGTATTTTTTCGGTGAAAAATGGAAGAAAAAGAAAAATTGGAAAAAATGTTGTTTAGACAATTAAACTTTGGAGAATTCAATAGTAAATATACTTTTTTTAAAATATTACTGCAAAAGATTTTTGTATTGGTGATTTTTGATGATTTATCTGAGTATAATTTTTAACTTTAAAATTGATTTTTCTCAATTTTTTAATTTTTATTATGAGTAGCTGTAGAGTGCCTGAACCTAAAAATTACTAATAACTAAACTTAATCTACAATTACCCTATCAACTGAGTGTTTAATCGTTAAAAATAATTTTTTAAAGTATTATTATTATTATTGCTTTTTTCTACCATTTTAGATCGCTAAAATTTTTCAAAAATATTTTTGGTTCAGGCACATAAAGCATTGTGCAAAATTTCGATCTTTAGTATTGTTGAAATCTTTAAATATTTATGACCTTAATTTTTTCAATTTTTTTATTTTCAATTGAAAATCTTTTTGCAATATGTTTTAGATTTTTATCTAATTTGCTAGTAATTCGTAAAATGGTATTTATTATAAGTAAAATATAACAAAAATAAAAATAATGCCAGGGTACTACCAAAATGCATTTGTTACAAGATGAATAAATATATGTTCAAATGATTTTATAAATTAAGATAAATTTTTCTTGTATTTAGGGAGAAAATAAAGTTTTAATAATGATAAAATTTTTATCATTATAAACACTTTTAAACATAAATTACCTTTAAATCTATTATTTCCATACAGGTAAAGGGATCTCAGAATGTTAGGTGTTTTTTAAGATCTTGCTAAGCTCCAAATATTTGAGCATATACTTTGTTTTCACTTTTATGAGTTAAAGTAATACTTCGGCTAGATTGCCAATATGTTTTAATAATTTTATACTATAGTTTTCATATGTCTTTCATAAATATTTAGGACATTGTTTTTTCATTAGGGACTTCAGAATGTCAGGTTAAATAGTAGGTAGTATTATTGCCAATATTGCTTAGGGAATCATGAATTTATGCATAAATTATTTATTTTCCATGCTAAATATATTTTTAAATGTTTGGTTCACTTATCTTTTATACTTTTTACATTCCACCACACAATGCTAGGTTAAGGGACCTCAGAATGCTAGGAAAATGAAAGTTAATTAAAAAAAAAAACATAAAAGTTATTTGCATTTAATTTCATCTCGACGTTATGAAATGAGTATTTTTTCCCAGTTTATAAACTATGGAATTGATAGTACTCCAAATGGTATAGTGTATGCTGGAAGAGGGGAAAGTTTTCAAAAGATGATAAGAGAAAATAGAGAAGGCGTAACTAAACATCCTTTTGTTTCCTTTGGAGGAGATATAGCAATGTGCCAGATCATGTTCAGGGGAAAAGGGATTAGTGCCCACATGGCTCCAAAAGAATCAGTTATACGTATTCCTAATCTTCTAATCTCCACAAATGAGAGTGGAAGTCAGGATCACAGTACACTTCAATGTGCATATCAAATGTTTGATTCAATTTTTAGTAAAAAACAATATAAAAAGGCCTGTTGTTGTCCTATCTGATGGTCACTCTTCAAGATTTGACAGTGATGTATTGACATTTCTTAAAAGCAAAAATATAAGACTTTTCCTCACTCCATCTGATACAACTGGCGTTACCCAGCTCCTTGATCAAATCAATCAGAAATTGCACTCTGGGTACAGAAGTGCTAAACCTGTACTTTATTCTCCGTTTATGACAATCAACAGAGAAAGTTTCATAATTATACTTGCAGAGTTATGGCCAGAGTGGGCATCAAAACAAATCATAAACACAGGTAAAAAAGTTGGCATTTCAAGCGAAGGACTTAGTGTTAAGTGGATGCAGGAAGATAAGTTTTTACGAGCTGAGCTGTGTATTCATGAAAATACCGAAAAAGATCATATATCAACAGCAGTAACAGTTTCATCTCCAGTAACAGTTTCGTTCGCTGTGGCTCAGCAAGATATTGGAAACATAAATACGAAAGTGCCATGGAAGCTTATCAAACAATATCTGATAAATCAATATCACTGGAAGAAATACCTAACTTGTTGCCTGTAACAAAAATTACACCTAAATTGAAAAAAGAAGAGTTACCAAGGTTCACGGCTCAATGGAGGGGAAAAAAATATTGGAAACGGTTTCTTTAATCAAGAAAGACAAAGCCAATAAAGAAAAAGAAAATAAAGAAAGGAAATCCAAGCTACAACAACAAATTGAGGCATTCTATAAATGTAAGGAAGAGTGTACATGTGGAAAGAATGTTTGCGCGGCAAATAAACTTCGAGAAAGCTCGTGTTGCCATAATGTTTTGAAAACTACATGTAGTAAAGCATCATGCCGAGTTAAAACAGGCTTCAAACCGTATATGATCAAACCCTTTTGTGAAATAGGACCCAGAAAATGCCTTCAGTTTTAGTCTGATGAAGATAACATTGAAAACTTTATTCCTATAACTGATTTTATCTTGTATACAACCTAGCGTACTCTTTTTGCCTTTTTTTTTGAATTAAAGTTTACCTGGATCTTATTTTTATATTTTTTGTTCATTACATTTTTTTTAAGTTGATTAATGTTATAAAAAAGAATGGCAAAAAGTAATAACTTAAGTTTGTTATATAGTTTTTGATTCGGTACCTCAAAACGTTAGGTACAGCACCTCAAAATGCTAGGTATTTAAAAAAGCGATTTTAAGAAAATTGGATTTATTCTGCGCACGCATCTTTTTAGCACAATTTTTGGAGTCTTAAAGCAACATTTCTGATCAGGTTCTGCAAACTTATTTTCAGAAGGGATTGAAATATTTAAAATTATTTAAAAAAAAAAGTTTATTGCTTATAGATTATTTTCAACGACTTTGTAATTTAGATTATTTTGTAAGGATTATATGTAATATTTTTTTTGTTTATGACTTAACATTATATTCTTTAATCAGATTATTCAACACTTTTAGAATTTAACAAAATCGAGTTTTATGTTGGTTTAATTCGAACCTGACATTCTGAGGTCCCACTGCATTCTGAGGTCCTTTTACCTGTACTCGCTTTTTTATACCGTTTGAATCATAAGAAACTATAGAAAATAGCTAGCTAATAACATTATTTAAACTGCGCTACTCAAAAACAGTATTTTGGCTAAATTTTACGTATTTTTAAATCACTGTGCAATGCACAGTGGGTCAGGTGGTGGACAAAACCTAAAAAATAAATATTTATTATATTCAAAACCATATAATATAACATATTTGCAATACTCTCATTTAAAGTTTTGAAAATTGTTTTAAGTATAATAATATCTTTTAAAACCACAAAAATCATTTGCGGTTTCACGTATAATGAAAAAAATTTAAAAAAAAAAGGCGTGAAATTTTTATTTTTTTATGCGTAGCTATAGTAGACAGTAACTTTTAAAATTTTACGAACTTACGGGATTAGCTTATATATTTAACTTACTTAACAGTAAAGCTTTACGAAAAAAATATAAAGTAAAGATCAGCCTTTTTAATGCACTTATAATCTGGCTTTAAAATAACGAGTCAAATTTTTAACATTTAATACTTTTATTTTGTACAAAAAGTGTCACATAATATAGGGAACATACGAGAACCTATATTAAATACTTGAACTAGTAAATATAATATGTATGCAACCTATTTGAACTATATACATTGCCCCTAACTTTCCCTTTTGGGTTTCTTTAACGTTTTAAAATAATGACTTGTAACTTATGTTATTTGCTTGAAATCAACTTTTATTTCTCAAAAACAAAAATGTTATTTTATTGGTTATTTTATTCAATACAGATTGTTTACCTAACAATGTTTTTGTTTTTTTGTTTACCTAACAATGTTTTTGTTTTTTTGGTTCACCTAACAATGTTTTTGTTTTTTTGTTTAGTCGTAATATAAAAATTGTTCACATTTACGGACTTATACGACAAAATAAACTAGTTCCTAATGATATACCATTCTTTTCATCGAAATTAACTGTTCTAGTTTCTGCAGATACTAAACTAGAAGTATCCGAATGAAAAACTTAATATAAATATAATGCAAAGAGATGGTAGTTGCAAACAATGGCAATACTCATTTTGAGAGAAGTAATGAAAATTGGCTAGCTCAAGATTTTCAATTTATCCTTCGGTACATTAAATGCTATATCATCATTTAATGAAGTTGGGAAACCATGTTGCTCTTCTGAAAAAGCTTGTAACAGAACAAAAAGAATAAACTTAACAATGTTTATTTAGCCATAATTTTTTTCATGCAACAAAATTGAAACTAAGAAGTGAGTTTAAATACAAAACTATCACAGAAATTTTTGAAATTTAAAATAAAAACCCCATTAAACCTGCTTAAATATATTCACCTGATGAAGCTTTAGCACTAATTATTAATAGTGATATATCAGAATCAAAATACCAGCTTCTAAGAAATTGTGCTAAAAAAATCGGCTGCCACATATATTCTTTATATAATAGTATAAGTTTCAAAAGCTAAATGCTATCCCAAGAACATGCAAATAGATGGCTATTCACTACAAATACCGATAAAAGATATTCTCAAAAACACACTTAGAAAGCTATGGTAAACAAACTACTGTGCAAATCACAATGCTGAGGAAATAACTAAACTGACGTTTAGATGCAAAGCTGGTTTTGATGGTGCTACAGGATATAGTGTTTACAAACAGATAAATTAAAATGAAAATAGTAACCAATGAAGACTGCCTGTTGATTATTTGCATAGAGAAACTTTAGAACTCAGTAGATTTTATAATAGTAAAAACCTTGTAATATTATTCATCCTACCAATAAATTAAAAAAAAATACATCATTATAAATGGAAATGATACTTATTCAAAACGTCGTGGACGCATAATAATATCATAATAGAGTTTCAAATCTATATATTTATTTATATTTTCTATATATTTGTTTATATATTTTAAATCTATTATATAATAATATCGATATTAAAGTTTCAAATCTAGTGATAAATTTTCATTATTGCTGAAGTACGTACATACGCATCTTTATTTTTAAAGTTTGTTGCATCAATATTTCTTAAATTTGTTCCACCAGAAGAGTTTGTCATTCAGCTCCACAATTTTAAGAAGTTATAAGAAAAATGCGCGTTTTTAAATTTTTATATGTCTATTATCCGGCCCACTGTGCAATGGCGTGAAACATGCCTAGAGGTCGATTTGATCTTTCAGATCCATTGTTTAGGTCTTCTTGTTTATTTTTCATATCAAGACCTGTTTGAACCTGGTCTTAGTCTCTTTATTTTGGACCCGAATTCTGCTAGACCCAAACCCATTAACCAAATGGGTTGGAAGTCGGTCTTAGAATATCAAGACTTGCTATACCCAGACCCGACCAAAATTTTACTAATGGCATTCAGAATTTTTAGGTGAAACTTAAATTTAAAACGCAAATTTTCTCATTTTATTTATTAATCGGGGTATATGCTAATAAAAACAAATCAGCCTTCAATAGTTATAGCCTTAAAAAAAAGAGGTACGAGATTCGATTCCTGCTCTGACCATATTCGCGACATTGTTGAGGAATGCGGTATTCTGTGACAAGACTGTTAGATCTTCTTGGAGCACTTATATAATCAAGAAAAAAAGATTTGTTCGGCTTTTTTTAAAATCAAACAAGATATATTTTATAGGGAAGACACACAAATCGGTATTGCTTGTGATGCCTAAGATTAGATTGTTTGTGATGCCCCAGGATAGAGCAGTGGTTTGCGCACTTTCCTCAAAAGTGGTTCCGTGGTTCAATGCCACCTCTGAGCAAGTTTTATCACATCGGTAAAGAAGGAGGCGTAAACTTCTCTTCAAATGCTTTTCCACGGTGCTCTGTGTAAGACTGTAAGGACTTCTTGGGGCACCTAAAATAAAATAATAAAAGATAATATAGTCTATTGCGTACTCACTGCTTATTGTATTTTTTTATGACTAACTACTTTAGTTTTAAAGTATTCTCATCATTTAAATCCGAGAAAAATTGCAATTATTAATTACACTTTAACTGTTTGGGGCAATGATGAAACACACACTCAATACACTACACCCAGTAACGCTACACACTGTTTTTGTTTTCGTTTTCACAAGATCGAGGCGGGTTAGACCCGTAAAGTAATTCGAGTATGGGTTCGGGTAGGATCCGTTGATACTCGACCTTTAAAACCGATTTAAAAATTCTTTCATGAAAATGAAAAAGGAACCGAGTTTTTACAAAAAATAAATTTTCTAGAAAAAAATAAAAAAAGGTCAAACCACGTGCGCATTTTCTGTCTAGACTATCCTCTGACTATCTCCTGAAGATACTCGTGCGATTTTGGCCCTTATTTTCGTATTTTCATTAGTGTCAACTTTAGTATTTTTAAATAAGTGTTTTTCATGCTATTTTTACGTGTTTTTTTCAAATCTCAAAGATTAGCTCTTATAGTTCTTGTCGTATAATAAATTAAACTTATGTTTTTATTTTTTTACAATTCGTATTAATGTTTAATTCAGCATATTCTCTTAACGTATTTAAAACTACTTGTAAATTTTGATATATAAAACTAATGCATTTAAAAGCAAAATAAGTTGCTGGTATGGATAACAAAATAAGTTGTTATGCATACTGTAACATTGTTAATATGTAAACAAGCAGGGATCGCGGTATTTTTTACTGACGTTTAAGGTAACTTTTAGAAGTGGATCAAAATTTGAGTATTGTAAATTATGTTTATATCAAATGTACATACTTTGCAAAATATTGCTGTGAATGTAAGCTCGGGTATAACAAAACCCTTGGAATATGAACTCCGCCTCCCACGCCAATCAATGTGAGGGCAATAATTTGCTAAATTTTATACTATTACTATTTTAAATTAAATTTGTATTTATCAAAAATTTATCAAATAATATTTAAGTACTCGAAATTCATGATGACCACGTCAAACTTTCTAACCTCTAAAAATGAAAAGGTTTTATATATGCATAAACAAACCCAAACTTTAAGTTTACTTCATGTCTGGAAGTGACCATTTTCAAACATAAAAAAGTAGCTGCCCCGATCTCTGACAAGATAGTATTTTACCTGAACAAAAAAATGGTTTTAGTTTTTAACATCTTAAAACTTTTTTCTCAATTAAGAAACATTAAAAATTTGAAATCACACCAAATTTAGTACAATAAGGCTTTTTTTATTTACAAATTAAAAAAAAAAAAATTAAAAATGTGACTACAATATATGCATCGTATACACTATACGACCCTTTAAAAACTCCTATAAAATACAAAAGTCTGGACAAAACTCCAAACTTTTGGTATTGTTATACGCTGATTAGGCCTGAAAACTAAAATGCCATAAAAATCAACCCTAGGCATCACCCTCCTAAGAGGGGAACTTTTTTCCGTAAAAAAAAAATATTTTCAAATAAGACTACAACTTATAAATATATTTCGAATTTTATAAAAAAAAAATCATTCAGGGCTTATAAGTTATTATCATATATTTACATATATAGTTAGATTTAGCAAATTTTACAAAATTGTAAAGTTTTTATAGGATTCTATAATAAAAGGAATAAGTGACTTGATGAATTTATATAAAAAAACTTTCAATAAAGTATACTAATATATATATATATATATATATATATATATATATATATATATATATATAATATATATATATATATATATATATATATATATATATATATATATATATATATATATATATATATATATATATATATATATATATATATATATATATATATATAGGAAAATTAAACTAATAAAGATAAAATTTTGTTTAATAAAAGTAATATAAAATATTTTTTTAAAGAAAAATACCTATAAAGTTATGCTATATTATTTAAAAAGAAGAACAAACTAGAACAAAACTTTAGTTTTTTTACTTTATTTATTTTGAATGTGATCTCTATACCATTCCGCAATACTTTGAATGCGATCTGTATACCATCCTGCAATATTAAAATAAAAACATTTTTACATTACAACAGCTTTTCATAGAAAAAAAAAAGAAAATTAAATAAAAACACAAAAATATAAGTAGTATTTGTTAAAGTAATTTTATTAAAATTTTTGGCAACAAGCAATTACTCTTTACTTTAACTGCGTTTAAAGGCAGTTTACTATAAAAAACCCTATATTACAACCAGGGATGCGTTGAATAAAAGGTAATGTATGGACAGAAGGCATCCACATCCCCACCTTGTCTTCATATAAATTTTTTTATGCACACACAATTCCGCCTACATTTTTCCCATACTAAAACCATCTGCAATGTTATTATTTCTCGTTTCAACAAGTTGTTTCGCACAGCGATTTTGAAAACTATCGAATTTTTGCATAGTGTAGGTCTGAAAGCTGTTACTTTTCGGAGCTCAAATATTCATCTGTTAAAATTAAAATGATTAGGGGAGAGTGGGGTAATGGCGAACGAGGGATAACTCCAAATATGGTCAAAACAGCATTATAGAAAAATAAATTTGACAATTTCATTTTACCTGCTAAGAGGAAATCCCATGCTCAGTTCCAGACGTTCAGTAATGTAATGAAGCAGCGATTGCTATTCACTAAAATTTGATTTTAACTTTTTCTAATAATTTTTTGCAACTTTTTTTTTGCGTAACATTCTTTTGTAGCTTCTATTGATATATAACAACTCCTTTTTTTGTTGTTGTTGCATAGTATAATTTTCGCACTTAGTTATTACAATTAGCATTTTCTTCGTTATTACACAACAGTGTTTGTGATTGCCCCACGGTGTTTGGAATTAGCCCCATAATAAGCAATAAATATGATCAATTTTGTGTAATTGGTGGCGAACACCTGAGCGGCAATTCGCATTGCCGCTTGTTCGCCAATACCTCACTCTTCCGTAAAAGTGTTTCTCGATAGTATATATGTTTTACTCTTTATAAATTTCTTTTTAAAAATGCAGGAAATCATGTCTTACTGTTAATGTTGTCTTAAATACCTTATTACTTTTATTAATTTTCAGAAATTTCTCCCACCCACCCCATGCTTATTAATTACGTTTATTGATTTTAATACAAAACTTAAAAAAAAAATATTCAAAAAAATATATATCAGTCACTGATAAAAATAAAAACTTTCAATATGATTAGACTTTAAAAAATTGTCAACTTTTAAGAAAATTTGATTTGAAAAATTTAGGCTTTCGTTTTTTCTCATCATAGAGTAAAGCTTACGCATATTAAATTCTATTGAATTATACTGAAACAGCTTTAAAAAAAAATGCGTATTTGACCGCAAGCCACATTATAATTAAATACAGCCTTCACACTTCAAATTTTTTTCAAATTTCGTGCGCATATATATAATAGTACGTCATGGTTCGTTATGAGCAGATTCGCATGAAAAGATCTAGTGACCTTGAAAGAAAATGTTGAGTAAGATTTTTTTTTGTTTTTATAAAAAAAATTGATTTAGCTTTATATAATTTTATTTTAAACATTTTAAGTCTAAAATCTATACTGTTTATATGTCTGTGTGTCTGTGTTATATAATATTTGCGATTAAGGAAAAAAAAAGAAATAAAACAAATTTGCACTTGGAGTGTAAAAGCTCTAAATAGTATTTAATATTGAGGAATAAAAATGAGTTTTCAGGTAAGATGAATGTGTGTATATATAAATATATATATATACATATATATATATATATATATATATATATATATATATATATATATATATATATAATTATCATTGTGCATTTTCACACTCTATTCTCTTTAAGAGCTTTTACACTCCACGTATGAATTCGTTTTTAATTTTTTTTTCTTTCATATTCACATATATTCTATAACACAAACATATAAACAGTAAAAATTTTAGAATTAAATTAGTTAAAATTAAATTATATAAACCAAAACCAATGTCTTTAATTCAAAACAGAAAAGAAATCTCATGTAAACAACTTTTTTTCAAGAATGTTTTTTTAAAATTTATGTATATTTACTTTTTTTCATGCGATTCTGCGCATAAAGAACGATGACATTAAGTATGAGTGCGCATGAAATTATTGGAGCTGTGAAGAGGTGTATTGTTTATTTGTGCTTTGCAAAAAATTCTCACCCACGCGCTTATTATATCTTAACTAAAATCCTCCTAATATATATATATATATATATATATATATTCTATTAAACACCCAATAATTACATAAATTATAGGTAAAAAAAAACAAATAAAGAAAATGCTATGTGTGTTCTTGTACTGTTCTTGGAATGTTTTCTTCCATCAAAGTTCTAAATATAAGTCTTTGTTCCTTTAAATTCCATAATTGGACAGATTGTTTTAAAATTGCGGCGACATTGGCATCTAACACTTCCTTAGGGCGTTTAGTTTTAATTTTATTGCCCTCGATCATACATTGCAACATATTAATACCAAATTGCTTGCATATTAGCCATATCTCACCAACAAATAAACTTTGGTTATTTATACACGGCAACTGAGTCATTATAATGGAGTAACATATGGGGTCATTAAGTAGCCTGATAAATAAGTTTAATTTGATATGAATAAGAATGTTAGATACAGAGTTTACTTTGAAAAAAGAATGGAGGTAATTTTTACTATGCTTAGAAATATTAAAAAATGATTTTAAGACAGATTGTCCAACTTTATCAATATTCTGTAGAAACTTATTGTTGCAACCACCCAGTTCTAGTCCGTATAATAGCGTTGGAGTAGCTAGGGAATTAAATAAATAAATAATCGTAGCAGGCTGGCAGAAGCGAATTCCGTTTCTTATAAGAGCTTTTGCAACAGATAAAAATTGCTAATGTTTGTGTCTAAAAAACGTTTGAAAAAAAACTATTTTGCAATAAAAGCAAGTAATTCCGTATTAAAGCTATTTATAAAAAGAAAAATTACAAAATATAAAAAAAAATTTAGAAAAATGTCATTACTGAACATTTATGCATTACATCATAGTTATTTAGCAATGTTTTGCATATTGAATGAAATCTTATTATTGTATATTTATTATTTTAATGCATAATTATTATAAATATAACATTTTAATTTCATTACATATTTTATACAACAATTAATTTGATAAATTCATTATTTTTATCATTCTATAATTAATTAAACAATTCACTCTAAGATGTTTCTCAACAATATGAACTTTAACTGTTGCACTGGTTCTTGAGTTTTCATAGTCATGTGAGAACATTTTGATATCTTTTTAAATTTCTAACAATGTTCAAAACTTACAAAGATACCTCTTAAGTATGAGCAGCTCTCTGAGGGCTGCTCATATTAAAGAAATGTAGTAACCTCTAACATGTTTCTGTTGCTAAGATTTAATTTTAGATTTCATTTTATAGGTTCACAATAGTGAATAAATAGTGGGTAAATACAAAAATCTTACATGAAGCTAAAAGATTCTTAAACTTGAAATTCTTACATAACATTACATTCTGACTGTTTATTTATTTAAGTAGCTTTATTTAAAATTACAGTCAGTTAATACATACATTTTTGTAATGTAAAGTTACTTTACATTCTGACTCGTTTAACTACCCTCCCATTAGTCTTCTTCTTATCATAAGCAAAGTGTTTGAGTCTTAATAAACATTTAATTTCTCATCTTAAATCAAATAACTTACTTTCTGATCATTAATATGGATTTCAATCTTCTCGTTCTACTGCTGATTTGTTAATGGTAATAACTGATAGATTTTATTGTGCATTTGATAAATGTGGAGAGGTTTAGGCCATTGCTCTCGATATTTATAAAGCCTTTGATGAAGTTTGGCAAGGTTGTCTTCACCATATGCTCTTTTCTTACAGTGTATCAGATAACATCTGGGCATTTCCAAAAAATCACGCACGGAACATTGGATCTGTTGCATTAATTATTTTGAAAATAATGCACTTTCACTTTAGCATAAAATTTAAGATACCTCCAAGATACTTAGTTGAAATATTAAGACATCATTATCTTTAAGAATCAAAAAAATCTGGGCCATGAAATCAATTTTAAATATTATAATCACCTGTAATAAAAGTTTTTGTTTTTTGTTTTACTTATTTTTTTTTTTAGATAATTAAAATATCACTTATCTTCTTTTGAAATTCATCTTCCGAAATAAAAAAATATTCGTTTTAAAATTTCATTTTTTTTTTTGACTCACTGGAATGGAAATGCCCATCTTTAAGATTATTGAACCCTTTCTTACCAATCGTGGTATAAAAGTTGTCCTTAATAGACAGCACTCTTCTTCATTTCCTGTAACTTCAGGGGTTCCTTAAGGTTCTATCCTTGATCCTATACTTTTTTTAATTTACATTAACGATCTCCCAAAAGCTCTCACATATAAGGTGACATTGTTTACTGATGATACAACCATTTAATTTTGTCTTGATAAAAAGCCAACACTCTCTGATTGCTCGGAGGAGGCATTTGTGCTTGAAAAGTATCTCACTCAAAAGCTCCACATTAAACGAACATGGCGAGCCATGCTAGCTGCAGTCCTGGATTAATCTATAGGCCGACTAGGCCACGGCTAGGCCGTGGCCTAGTCGACTAAGCTTTTCTCTTTTGTTTTTTTTTCTCTCGATTTTTTCCCTTTTGTTTTTTTGATTTTTCTCTTTTGTTTTCTTATTAATAGTAACATTTTTGTGTCCTGGAGCCATTCTACTGATATCTTCTCGCAAATAAAAATCAAGAACTTTGCAATTAACATCGTCCAAATCAGTGTAGTCAGCGCCTGATTCTGAAATATTAGAAAGTAGTATGTCTTCACGTTTACAAACTTCTTTTAATAAGTATTTTCTTTTGTTCGAATCGGTAGGTAATGCTGAATTAATTTTTTTTAAGTACCTTTACGAGGGTGTCATTCCGGCCTAAAGGTGTTATGCTTCTTTAAACAGCTTCTTACGAGAGCATTTGATTTTTGCACGAGCTCTCTGTTTGTTTTTTTAAAAATTGCTTATTAAATACAAAATTTGGTTTTTTACTTGTTACAAGCATGTTTTTGTAACGTTAGTATTACAAGAATATATATATATATATATAATAAGCGTCATTTATTGCGCCATAAAAAAATTCTTTAGAGAAGCGTTGTTTTTACACTAGATATCATTTAGTGTTTTCACACTAGATATCCATATATTATACTTAGTAATAATTTTTTTTCTTTAGCCATAATTTTTATCAAGTAAGTAATAAATTACTTATTTGTTTAAAAATTTGACAAAGATCTATAAAAGTTTGTGCTGCTTATAAAAAATGTTTTATATTTTCTTTTTGTAATAGAATGCAGGCATTATAAGAATTATTACAACAATTAAAAATTCCAAAATAAAAGTGAATAATATAATAAAGTAAATAATGTATAAAATATATAATTCATTATGTAAAATAAAATTTATTATGCAATAATTTAGAGTATAATAATTTCATATTTTATCCGTTAAATAATTTCATATGTTATTAATTATTTTCTTTTTGTAATAGAATGCAGGCATTTTAAGAATTATTACAACAATTAAAAATTCCACAATAAAAGTGAATAATATATTAAAGTAAATAATGTATAAAATATATAATTTGTTACGTAAAATAAAACTTACTATCCCATAATTTAGATTGTAATAATTTTATATTTTATCAGTTTAATAATTTTATATTTTATCAATATAATTAATCAATATAAGAGTTAAACAATTTTATAATTATCAGTTAGTCCAATCTAATCAAAAACATGCGCATTTCAATAGACGTTATATTCTAATTTTTTTATTTTTAATTTGCAACACCGTTTTTTTTTGCCTTTTAAAAAGCATAGCAGTTTATTATGCAATTAATTTATATTTTTTTATAAAAATGACTTTGTATTTTTCATTTCAGTTACAATGATACTTATACAGAGAGAAAAAATTATACTTTTGCGAGGGACATTGCTCCTGGAAACCATTTTAGGGAAGTGTGGGCGAGAGCGAAAGCTAAAGCTAACCATTTATATATATATATATATATATATATATATATATATATATATATATATATATATATATATATATATATATATAATTTTTTTTTTTAATTCCCTTTATAAAAAGCAAAAAAAAAAATTTAATTTCTTTATAAAAAATAGAGATTAAATTTTTTTTAGAGAATTTTAATCTCTTTATAAAAAGCAACTAAAAAAAACCTTTATAAATATATATATTTTATCAAAATAAAATAAGACACGTCAAAATGAAATACCAAAAAAAAAATAACTTCAAGATTCTAAAGAAAGCACCAATAGTAGTTGTAACAATGTTTAGTATTTAAAATTGTGTATACGAATATTGTAATGTAAAAACATAAGCATTTCTCCTGTTTCCGGAGTTAACCTATTTCGTCTTGAAGAATAAACTTTTCCTCCACATCTGAACAACCGTTCACTTTCAACAGAAGATGGAGGGCATGATAAATAATTTCAACAGAAGATGGAGGGCATGATAAATACTTCTGAGCTATTGGAACTAATTGCTTGAAGTTATTTTCTATTTGCTCTCCACCATACTATAGGACTATCTTGTTGCATGATGTCTTGACTTAAATAAATTAAAACTTAAATTATAAATTAAAAATTACATTTTTTTAATCTTAATGCTTGCTTTCTGTTTCTTGCAGAACTTCGGATATTTTGATGTGTTTTCGATTAAAGTGTTTTTATTTTTAATAAAATTTTCAAAGCATTTTGAAAAATCGAAATCTAGATTTATTGTACTTGATGACAAACTGACTCGGGTTTAAATTCTATATGATCTTTTTATTGAAGACTTTTTGAGCAATCTACAACCCATTTAATAATATTTTCAAAATAACTATCAGCTTTTTCATTTGGAAAAAAATTATTTTTATACCTCGGATCTAAAAATGTGGCTAAAATGAGATTTTTATCATTGAGATATCTTTCAAATCTTTCATTAGCTGATTTTTTAGATTTTTTTAAAGTTGTCCCTAATCCTAAAAACAAGGGAGACTTCTCAGCTTGAAACAGCATGGTTTTTATAACTTGTATAGTTGGAATTATAGCAGATGCAATTACTTCACGCTCATTCAACAAATTTGTTATATTATTAAATATTTTTAAAAGTCGTAGTAACTTTTCTAAAATAATCCATTCATTGTTTTCCAGTGACTTTAGTTTAGATTTGTCATTATTACAACAAAATGGGAGCAAAGCACCCTTCTGTTCAAAAATTCCTTCAAACGTAAAAAATTGACTATTCCATCTTGTTGTTATGTCTTGTTTGAACCTCTGGCACTTGATAATGAGTTTGATATTTTTGATAAGTTTCAAAAGAAGATGGCGAATGATTAAAATGGGTTACTATGTTTTTACAAGTTGTTGACATATTTGAATGACGAATAACACGAGAATGAATTTTAGAAGATGGCACAAGAGATGCTAGCTCTTTAGAGCAGTGCCTATTATAGTATTTGTAGAAAAGAGAAAGAGAAGCACCACGACGAAGCAACACCACGACGAAGCAACACCACGACGATGTGATAATGGTTGGAGGTTGGCTGCAAGAGCAGGTCCAACTATGTTTACAATGCATTTTTGCACCCTATCTAAAAGAGAAAGGGCATCATTAGAAGAACTGCCCCAGATATGGCAACAGTATTCAATACAAGGCCGGATTCGGAAGTAAGAATTAATCTTAGAAGATGAATAGTAGATGACTCATCAAGTACATCACCGTTCATAAATATAGGAAGATCTAAATTATTGAGATAACTATTGGCTGACAAAAATTGAGTTTTATCTGTATTGAAGTTCACCAGCCACTGTGAGCCCCATGCTGCAGCAGAAGTGAGATCCTTTTCAAGCTTAAATGCCCCCTCCAAGCAATCAGAGGGTTTTGGTTTCTTATCACGACAAGAATAAATGGTAGTATCATCAGCAAACAATGCCACCTTAGATGTCAAAATATCTGGAAGATCGTTAATGTAAATTAAAAAGAGTATTGGGCCAAGGATAGAACCTTGAGGAACTCCTGAAGTTACAGAATAAGAAGAAGAGTGCTGTCCATCGAGGACAACTTTTATACAATGATTGGAAAGGAAGGATTCAATAATCTTAAAGATGTTGCCGGATACACCATAAGAAGAAAGCTTATGGAGAAAATCAGCATGTCAAATTTTATCAAAAGCTTTTGAAATGTCCTCTCCACCTTTATCTAATACACAATAAAACCTATCATTTATTACTGTTAGCAAATCAGCTGTAGAACGAGAAGATCGAAATCCATATTGATGGTCAGAAAGTAAGTTATTAGATTCAAGATGAGAAATTAAGTGTTTGTTAATTAAAGATTCAAAAACTTTGCTTATGATAGGAAGAAGACTTATGGGACGGTAGTTAGACGAATCAGACGCATCTGGGCAAATACAGCCTCATTCAACACAAGTTGCAAAGTATGTAAAAAACATGGCAAACTATTGTAACCTGCCTCTCTTATGCCAGCTACCATATTAGCTGCATTATTTCTAGCAACTAAATGTATATTTGAAGTTGGAATAAGAAAGTCATTAATAGAACTTTGAATTGTTTCACTTATATTTTTGTCAGTATGCGATACATTGAGTTGACTAACTCAAAGAATTGCTGATTTTTGATGAAATTCATTAGTTAACTTGTGAGCTGTCAAGCTAAGAAATGAGCATTTTCCGTTGGTAGATGCCCATCCATCAGTTATAAATGAAAAATATCAAGCATCATTTATTTCTTTTTAAACATTTCGTCTGACTTTGTTGTAAATATTTTGAAAAACAGAGTTTTTAATGTACTTTCTACTTGGAATGCAATAGTTAAAACATTAATGCTTTAGCAATCTTTGAAATCCGATGTCTTCTACTATATAAAAAGGTTGAATATCAACTGCAATCATTTCTGCAATATATTTATTAATTAATTTAGACGTATGATCATTAATTTCCCAGGGCTTTTTTCTCTCAAGTGTTTCAAACAAAGTTTGTTGAGACTATTTTGAGCAACTTGCATCAGTTGACTTAATTTTCTTGAACATGTTTTGTTCACTTTCTGCTCTCCTTTTGTTTTCTTCTTCATTAAGTTTCAACTCTTTGCTTGCTTTATGTTTTGTATTAATATGAGGCAACATATTTGTTGTGTTAAAAGACATGAATTTTTTTTCTTTGTTACCTCTTGTAAGTTTTTTTTCTTTGTTACCTCTCAGTTTGCATATGCTACATATAGCAATTGAAACATCTTCAGGAGAAATAGTAAAATAATTCCACACCCAACTGCGTGATTTTATTGGAATACCTTTTTTAAACAAACTTGCTGCCATTCTAAATATATATTTGATTCTGCAACTTTATTAACTTATTAGTAACTTAGATATCTAAATAACAATCATATAGAAATATAAAAGGCAATACTTAAATACATATAGATTGCAATGCTTAAATAAGTTACTTTTAAGTATAACAATAAAACAATATAAAATAAAATTATTCTAAAAACAACATCATAGTAACAAAAGTGTAAATACATTCAGCTGTTAAACTAAAGCTTATAAACATCATTTTAAGAAAAAAAAATTTGCCTGTAAACAAAGTCAGAATAAACAATTTCTCAAATAATTCTAAGTAATGTGTAAATTTTAGATTATTTATTATTTAATTATTATCATAATGCAGGATAAAAATATTAAAATGCCATCGGTAATGCAAATCGGTAACTTAATAAAAAAAGGCCGATGCCGAATCCGATTGTGCAAAAAGTGGCCGATTAAGCCGATGCCGATTAATCGGTACATCACTAATATATATATATATATATATATATATATATATATATATATATATATATATATATATATATATATATATATATATATATATATATATATATATATATATGAATATATATATATATATATATATATATATATATATATATATATATATATATATATATATATATATATATATATATATATATATATGAATATATATATATATATATACCGTGCCGGTTTTAGCACTACCAGAGCCCTGGGCGAGATTTCTACGGCGCCCCTTAGCTCAATTTAACCCCATTCAAAAAAAAGGCAAAGGGTAAAATAACCAATTAGTTTCGCCCCTTTATATTCCGCGCCCTGGGCCATTGCCCAACCAGGCCCTACCCTAACGCCGCCACTGTATATGTATATATACATACATGGAATATCTTATGGCCTGCTGCAAATGAGTCCGCTACAAGGTTCGACTGAAGGTTAGGCAGTATGCTATAAAGATAAGCAAAACTAGTAAGCATATGCTTATCTAAACATGCATTTATAGATATAAATATATTTATGTATATAAATATATATATCTTTTTTGACTAAAGGCTAACTTATAGAAAAAAAAGGCGGATTAGTATAAGTTATATGGTTTTGCTAAGATTAAACATACAAATAGTTAACAGCCTGTTTGAAAAAATTCTTAATTTAATATTGCAAAATTAGTTATTCGTGGTTAATGAAAAACTTTTTAATAACTTTTAAAATACTCTTAAAGTTAAATAAAAATATTTTCAATTGAGATTTTTAATATAAAAAAAAATATTTAAGCAAAAAAAAAAAAGTATTTGTTTTTAAATTTTTGTTCTAAATTTTGAAAAAATAAACTTTTACTTAAGCTTAATATCTTTGAGTTTGTTTCTTTATTACTTTGGTTAGTGTGAAGTAATGCAAAATTCTTCAAAAAGTTTGCCAGTGTTTGGGATTGTTTCTTTGAAATGGATTCGCATCTGGACATTTAACATTCACTATTTTCAAAAAATCTGTAATCAACTCCAAAAAAATAATAGTAGCCTTGACACTTTCTTGGTCTATTTTAGGATGAGTCTTGAAAGCTGCAATTGTTTCATCACTAAATACTTGTAAACAAGTGCTTACTTTTGTCGTTCTATTGGTTGTTTTTTTTTGAACTTCTTCACTTCCAACAAGGCTGCAAGCAACCACTATTAGAGTAAGAAGTTACTGGAAAAGAAAAAGATGAAGTTTATAGAGCAAGATAATAATAAACAGACTGAACTGATATTTGAGCAAAAGAACTCGACAAGAAAATCCTGAATAAGAAAGTGGTGAGCACGATAAAGAGCTGAAACCTTAGCAAAATTTTGCAATGGATTTGATATATGGTTTCTAAGAAAGATTGAAAGTTAGAGTTAATCCTGGAAGACAAATGGTAGATGACTCATTGAGAACATTACTGTTCATAAATATAGTAGGTTCTAGATAGTTGCGATAGTGAATAGCTGAAAGAAATTGAGTTTTACTGAGTTAAAGGATTTTTTATCTGAGATAAAAGTTTAGGATTTATTGATGTTTCAGTCAACTTAGATAACTTTAATAATTGATTTTTTTAAGTGTATATAAGTTAACTAAATCTCTCCAATTTTCAATGTAATTTATTTCATTATAAATAAACTGCAACTTACCAAGTTTTTATATCAGCCAATCGTATATTATGCACTTACTAAGTTTTCCACCTACTGTTTTGAATTCAAAAAAAAAGAAGCTTTGGTTAACTTTATTAGCATCAGTAATAATTGCAAATACTTTATCATTATATATAAAACTATATCATTACATATAGAACTTTCCATGATGTCTAAAATCAATTTGCATTGGTCTAGTTGGAAATCTGATGTTAGATTACTAACTCGTAAAAATCTAGCTAAAAACTTACTATAAAAAAAAAGTATTGTTGTAGGTAATTTGTCTGGATAAATAACAGCTTTTCTAAAAATATTTCTGCTTCGATATAATAAAACAGCTTTTACAAATATTTCATCTATCAATACAACACAACTTTTTTTTTCTTTTTCTTTTCTCAAGATTTGAGAGCACAGAACTCAAAAAAATTAAAACATCTTGACAATTTAATTTTTAGTTATACAAGTTAAAGCTCAAATACTTGGCAACTTGAATCGTCTTGGCAACTGATAATCACAACACAATTGATTGTAAGTGAAACGAATTGTTGCAAAATATTCAATTTGAATATTCAAAAGCCTTGGTTATTTTATTGGATAATAAACAGTACAGTAACAGTATGATCTCCCATTACATTTATGTAATGGGAGATCATTCTGTTGCTTAAATAACATTTGGGTTTTATGATATTCATCTTTAACTTTTAAATATCTAAGCTTCATTTAAAGCTGACTTTGTATTAAATGAAGTTATTCTGTTATTCAAAAGAGCTCCACAACTAAATTCTTTAGATTGGATATAAATAGAACTGTTTTGCTAAAAGCAATCTAAGTAAACAACCTTCAAATTTTAAATTATCAATTATTTTATACACTTCTTCGTCTTTTTTAATAACTCTCTTTGAAGAAGATAGGGTTTTTCTCATTTTTGACGGTGTAGAGAATAGATATGCTTTAGAGATATTTAGAAATAATCGGTCTCAATTTACCACGATATAAAGTAAACTCATCTGGCCAATGTAATTTACAAATAACGCTATATTATATTAAGTCCAGCGTGAGTGAGGGATAACCACTTGTTTTTTTTAGATAATTCACGAGGAAATTTCACAAGGAAATATGAAAACAGATATTTTATCTGTAGACATAATTTGAGCATTATTTTGATACACAGCATTCTAAAGGCATCATAAATTATTTAAATTAAATTTCTTTGAAAACAGCAACCATTATTTAACAACTTTATACAGATTATTTAAAAGCAGCCTTCAGTCAAAAAAATTCCTGCATGTTGTTAAGGCCTTTAATATAGACGGCCTTGATCTTCTTCAATACTATTTGTTTAATACAGTTGTAATACTGTTGTAATATTTTGGCTTATATAGTATATGCTATTATCACACTAAAAAAAAATTTTAAACTAATAAAATGAAAAACAGATAATCAACAAACCGACCCTAAAAATATTATCATTCTTTAGCAGAAACCAAAAAAAAAAAAAAAAAAAAAAAAAAAGAGTTTCATGAGTATAAAAACTGTTTTCCGTTTGGTAACTTTTTACTCAACATGTTACTATAATAATGTCCAAATCAAATCCAAATAATTATCTGGTTCTTTATCAGTTAGGTTGCATATGCAGTGCAAATTAAACAGGTACAAATAATAAAATATCTACACGCATTAATGAAACACAAAAGTAATATAACTGAAGACAACTGGGTTGCATATTTAAAGATGTGCAACATTGCGCACAGTAAACTGGGCTAAACCAAAAGTACTTTTTTAATTCAGAATAATTATACAAATTAGGCCAGTGAATATAAATAATAACAATACTCATAAAGCCAGTGAAACACAACACTTACAATTCTCAAGGCCTTAAGAAAATACCTTAATCGTTACAAAGTTAGTGAAGAATCACCATTAGAAACCAATTTTCAATGAACTAATCAAGTCTGATCATATTCAGTTTGAATGGTATTATTATTATGTTTATATGTATTCGTAATACCAGTTTTTTTTAAGTTTGATAATGGTTCATATTGTATGAGCTGAAATATTGAAATAATATTACAACCATATGAATAAAATAGTATGTTACTGAATAAGATGTTATTTTAATTTTTATATAATATTAACATCATACTATTAATGATGTTTCTTAAAAAAAAAATCATATGTAAAAAAATTAAGGGCGCAAAAAATAAAATATTAAATTATTTTTTGCACTTTTTACAAATATATTTACAAGCAAAACACATGTTTTTTCTATATTCAATCATTTCGATTTTAACAGATTTGAGTTAAGAAATTTAACAACTTACCAAATAATAATAACAAAATGTAACAGCCTATTAAAAAATTATTCAGGTGAAGAAAGATCTTGATTATGTTGAGGCTCACTGTAAATGTAAGTAATAATTATTACATGCAAAATAAATAAAAATAGCAATTATTATCATACCCAAATTTTTATTTCTTACTTTTTCAATTATAAAACATTATTTAAATTTATAAAATTTCTTTAAATAAAATAAACAGAAAAACCAATGCAGAAATAATAATCAGTTAACAAAAACTGGATAATGTTACATTCTCTTTTCATCCAGTATTCTTAATAGAAAACAAACATTCAGATGATTTGCTTATTGTTAGAATTTACAACATAAGCATTAACAACCTGTGACACATTTGAATTTTTTTTTTATTATCTAATCTTAAGAAACATTATCATAAGAATTTCAGTACGTATCCACCTTTTTGATGGTGGCTTCTTTTTTTTGAAATACTTAAAGAGAAATAATTTAGTTTAAATCAAGAGATACTGGCCAAATAAGAGGTAAATCATGTAATGCGTTTCTTTAACTGATCAGTGTCTCTTTATTTATATCTTTCGATATTATTTTATCTACAATACTTCTAAACTTTGGGTGCTAAAATGTTACATTTTAATGCCATTTTTAAATACAAGAATAATGGTTGATATGGTGTTACTGAAGAAGATTTTATTTTAATTTTTATATACTATTAACATCATACTATTAATGTCTCTTTAAAAAAAAACTGCCACCCGGCAGCAAAGTAGCTTTCTGCCGAAAGGAAGCTATTTTTGTGTGGCGATGCCTCACAATCAATTCTTAGCAGCAAAATGTTTTTTCTTCCGCCTCCAATAGCTTCTGCCCTTCTATTGGCGGCCGCAGCTAGAGTTATTTTATGGAGACAAAATGTTTTGAAGGCTGACGCCATTAGAGAGGCAGAAGCCATTGATTATTTATTACAAGAGATATTTATTTTATTTATTTGAAAACAACAGAAGGACCCGAAGGCCACTAATACTGGAGTATAAATCAAAATTTTTCATACTGAAATGTTAAATTGTATTAAGTGATGGAATTTAGTATACCTTTAGTATGGCATACCTTTAGTATGGCTAGACGCTTATAAGCGTCTAGCCATACTAAAGCTCAATACATAAGAATATTGACGAATCTTTAAAGATTTAGTTTTATGCTACAAAATTCTAAATGGTGAACTGGTCACTGACCAATTAAATGTTCTTATTCTCAATTTTTACTTGGGTAATCGTGGTCAAAACTTTAAACTGTACAAACACCATTGTACAGTGTAAAGTTATGTACAAAAACAATTTAAACGCACCAAGTGTTTGTTTTCTAATCAAATAGCTAATGTATAGAATAGTTCATCAAAGAATGTGGTGTCTGCATCGTATGTTTAAATGTTTAAGAACCGTCTTGCTGTATAGAAAACTGACCACAGACCAGCAATTCTTTTAGCAAAGAAATGATGCACTTTATTAATTTTATTATTCAGGCATATAGTGTAAGGTGACCATACTGAAGAGCAATATTTTAGCATAGGTCATACATAAGTACAGTAGGCTTTAACCATCAGCAACTATCTCATGAATAAAAAAGATTTTAGAATAATATAGGCTCAAGATCTCGTATACAGTTAACATGAGCAAGTTCATGGTTATTTATGGTATTAACACGATGGATTATGCTTTGACTCTGGTTAGCAATTGTACAGACAAAAGACTTTTATCGGTACAATTGCTATTTGGAGTTGCCAAGTACAACTCCATTTGTACAAACGATTAACAGCTGTGTGAAGATCTGACTGAGGGCCACGTACATCATAGAATGAATATAATTTAATATCATCGGCAAAAAGTTTAAGTTCGGAATGAAGCTCTTTAATAATGTGGCTCACATCATTTATAAATAATAAGAATAGAGTAGATCCTAGATATAGCGTGGGAGGTAACATTGTTTAAATTTACCACCTGTGATCTCATGTGCAAAATTAGTTAGCAAATTGAGGAGATTGCCAACTATTCCATAAGCAGGTAATTTCATTAGTAACATGGGATGTGATACAACCTTAACAGATGCTAATTTTGCAATGGATTTGATATATGGTTTCCAAGAAAGATTGGAAAAGTTAATACTAGAAGATGAAAGGTAGATGACTCGTTGAGCACATTACCGCTCATAAATATAAAAACATCTAGATTGTTGTAATAATGATTAGCTGAAAAAAAACTTATCTGAGTTAAAGTTCACCAGCCACTGAGAACCCCATGCTGTAGCAGAAGTGAGATTCTTTTTAAGCCCAAATCCCCCCTCCAAGCAATCAGAGAGTGTTGGCTTGTCAAGACAAGGTTTTAAAATTATAAACAATTTTAAAATAATTAAATAATTCTTTAAAATCACTATAACTGACTATCTGAAATTTTTTTGAGTAAAAGTATTAAATGGTAGTCCACTGTTAAGGCATCTTTCAACAAAGTCTCATTTTATTTAATTTTAAAAGTTTTTTTCAGTTCTTTAACTTATAAATTTATTTCTTCAATATTTTTATTACTTATTAAAAAAGTGTTAGAAAATGCTTGTAGTTGATACCTTACCAACATAAGGTATTGTTTGCCATGTTTGCATGGTTAACTGTTGGTGCTTCCACAAACAAGTTATTAGGCGGTATTGGTGTAGTGGTACAACACTTGCTTTGTAAGCAAGAAGTTCCAAGTTTGATACCAACATGCCCTGGATAGCATTGCTCTTGACTTGTTTAAAAGCACAGCAGCCTTGTTCGTCAAGGTTAGCGTTTCTAAGTTAAAGAGTTGAGTAAGGGTTGTCCCCACAATAAAAAAAGCCTCTTTTTAGCAGCCAACCTTGGGGAGGCAAACATGTTTTTTTTTAAAAAAAAAAAAAAGATTTATCTTAATTTCATCAATATATTCTTTTTATTTATTTTTTGTACACAACATGATAAAATTTATAAAATTGGCAAGAAACTTTATTTTTTTATGTAAAAAAGCATATTAAAATCCAAAACATAGTAAAAAATAGTTTCTTCATCAATTTAAAAACTGATTGTGTCAGACGTATTTATTATCAGTTATAAATGCATCTAATACTGCCCTTACCCAAGAATTATCATCTTTTATTTCATCCAAATAAGGATAGTTAACAACAAAACTATCAAAAAGTGACTAAACTAAACTAAAACAAAATTAAGAAATAAAAGAAAAATAATTCAGCTAATTAAAATTATTTTTGTTGCTAAAGGTATAATAAGTCAAACAAATTGTGGTAATTAAAAAATATATAAAAACTTAAACATTTACCAGAAAAAACAAATAAGTAACATTTAAAGTAAAAAAATTACCTTTGAAATTGCTCCACAAGACAAACAGTACAACCATCTTAAAATAATTAGACAAGATAAAATTATCAAAACTTTGGTAACAGAAAAAATAGAACTATCGTACTTTCCATTAGCTAAACCATGCTTTCCAATGCTAAGAGCACCGCTAAGCACAAGTAAACTTAGCAAAAAAGCATCAAAATAGTTGAAAGCTATATTTTTATAGGGAAAACAAAGTGTGAAAACAACAAGAACAATCAGAGACACCATTGTTACAAAAACCATTTAAATAAGTTTATCATCAATTAAAACTCCAAAAGCAATAATTGCAACTCTTGAAAAAAAATATAAGGAGGCAAACCATCAAAAACCATCGTGAAATGGTGCATGAAATGCTGATAAAATTGGATGCAAACGACCAAAATATTGAAAGACTTTCAATTTAGTCCACCACACTGTTGTTATAAGTAGCAATGGCCATAGAAGCACAATAAACAAAGCAATAAAGAATGCAATTATTGAATAATATAGCTGACGGTGTGAAAAAAAAAGGCCATTCTCCATACAATGGTGTAAAAAATCATACACATGATTTTTTACACCATTGTATTCCACTGGGTAAAGAATAGTGAGTGTTATCCTTGTGATATCTGCATATGCAAGTGCTGAAATCAAAACATAAACACTAATGATATTGCTTTCACTATCTAAATTAAAATCTTCATTAGATTTGTTTTTTAAAACAAAAAAGTAGATCATTTTGTTATTCAGTTTTAGTAAAAATTTGTGTAGCTTGTCCCAATTTCCAATCAAAGTAACACTAAATAACATTATAAAGGGTATTAAATAATTAAAGAAAAGTTTATCTAAATCATTCCATTCGTTTAGAAGACAAAAACTCCATTTATAAGAGCCAAAATGTACCCCATCAAAGTTTATGATGTTTTGAAGAAAATCAGTAAAATATGTGGCTTCTCGAATCTGATCAACAGTAACGTGGTACTGAATAACTTGGTAAAAGTAAATCCATGAGTTTAGCCATAAATCATGAATACATATATTTAAACATACTATTGAACAACAAACCAAAAGAAATATAATAAGAATTCCTGGTAAAATAAAAAGTGCATGCAAACCAACTGCATTTATCAACAGATTCATCCCCTCCTAACGCAACAGTTTTATTTTCTGGGCATTTAGAACATAAACAACCCAACCTCTCATTCGCACATTGTTCATCTGGGTCGAAAGAACATGCCAGATTTTGACAAGGAATACAATATCCATAAGGGCAAAGATGTGTGGTTTCTGTATCAGTTTCTATAGCCTTTTGAGTATAATTTACATAAGATCCACTTAATAAAGAAATTGTTCCATCTTTATTGCATACAATTCCTTTATGAAAGTTTTTTTCACCATCGCATACTAATAAATGTATAACAGAATCCATTGTATAACTTTAGGTTATACAATGGATAATCTAAAGGTTATACAATGGATATCCATTGTATAACTTTAGGTTATACAATGGATAGGTTATACAATGGATATCCATTGTATAACATTAGGTTATACAATGGATAATCAAGTGGATCGCAAGCTATCCACTTGATTATCCATTGTATAACCTAAAGGACAAAAGGTTAGATCAAATTTATAAATACTTTGTAAAACACCATTCAAGCTGAAAATGAGAGAATAGTTTTGCTTTCTTCCTCCAAAAATTTGCAAACCAATTTTATTTTCTTTAATCAAAAAACTTCGTAATATCCCATTAAAATAAATATCTATTGAATATGATAATTTTTGCCTGAGCTCGTCAAGTAAATAAACATGTGTATAAATTATTTTTCCAGGATAAATATTTGTTGAATCACCTATAGATGTCAATAAGTAGACTGGTTCTGTTATACATTTATTAGTTCCAAATTAATTTGAAAAATTAAAAGGGCAGCACTTAAGAGTAGAAACAAATATATCATTTATAACAAATTTTTTAAATAATAATACTGTGTTGTTGCTGTATTCTAATTTTCCACTATTTTTGTTTGAAAGAAAACAGTTTTCGCATTCATCATTTATGGACGACATAAAAAGAACAAGGTAAACTTTGTTCAGCATATATAGCACCACCCTGTAAAGCAGAGTTGTTTATAAAGAACATAGAGCTTGCATTGGAACTCATTATAATTCTAGAGTTTATATACAATCTTAAAGCTCCACCTTTATTTCCTTTATTTGCTTTAAAATAAAGTTGTCCTGATACAAATGCAACTGCATTTTCAAGAATAATTGCTGTGTTTAAGTTATTGTTAAAAAAATTTTCACCATAAAATTGAATTTTGCTATATTGTATATAAATAGCGCCTTGTCCTATTGTTTGAATAAAATGCCAATGGTTGAGAGAGAACTGCGATTGGTTCAAAGCTAATGAAACTTGAAATAAATAAATGGCGGAGTCTACTTGAGCAGAATTATTTGTAAAATTGCAATTTTGAAATGTTACACTTTTTCCTGTACTAAGATTATTACTAAAACTTAAAGCACCACCAAATATACCATTATTGTGAAAAAAATTTGATTCTTTGATTAATATACTACTATTTAATCCTTGAAAAACATATAAACCTCCACCCCACAGACCCTTATTATACCAAAATTTACACTTAGTTATTGATAAAGTATTTGCGCTTGCAACTTCGGTAAAGAAAACACTTAATCCACCACCACGATTAAAAAGGACATCAAATTCATTAGCTAATCTCATTATTTTACTAGTACTATTTATTATACCAGAGTTCCATTGAAAAATACAGTTTTCTATATTTATATTGGCTATTTCATTTATTTTTTCTTGTGAGTACCAAATTAGTAAGCCTCCTCTTGAGTTATGTTCTAAAGACTCATTTAAGGGTAAAAAAATTGTGTTGTTTTGAAAACCAACTGTTTTAAAATGAATTTTTCCTCTACAGTTCTGTAAAACAACAGAATAACCAACGCTATAAGTAAAATGAACATTTATAAAAGTGACATTGATAATATTAAAGAAAAAAAGTGCAGATGACAATGTAATAGTATTCCTTATGAACATTTGTTTACTTACTGAATCACAATGGGTCATATGGAGATTCATAAATAACAATCTAGTTACATCGTATATTAAAATTCCAGCATTTAAACTTGATGTACAATTAATTACAATTTCTAAATTTACTCCGACTAATGTTAAATTGCTGACATCTTTTATAACGTTTACATTTACTAATGTTTGATTATTTTCAATGATAATGCATAAGTTAGTTAGATTTAGAACAGAAAAAGCAGCTGAAATTGTTGAACAACGTATTTGCTGATTCTTTTCTGTGCAGTTACTAGAATATGTAGAATTTACGAATACTTCTCTTTGATAATCTTCACACAAACGATACTCTTTTGCAGAAATAACTTTAAAAATTGCATAAACTATGAGTAAAAAAAACATTTTAGTAGCTAAATTAAGTTTATTTTGTGCTATATTTATAATACAAACTGTGGAAGCTTATTCCATCCCCCTGAGTTAGGCTAAGTGGTCGCCGGTAAAGTACTTACGATTTTATAGGTGGGTCGGAATAGCTTTGAGTTAATACGTTGATGAACGCAGTCAAAACAAATCGTGGTCAAAATCTTTGCATTTTAGCATGTTAAACAGTAGTGATCAATTAGATTACAAGAAGAAATTAACATTAGCAAGCAAGGAAACGTTACCGGACCCATATTCAATCGATAAACCTTATTGGAGTTCAGATTAAACAAAAATCCCAGATATATCATGGGGTGATCTTTATATAGGTACATGACAATTGCGTTTTACGGAGCCGAATTTTGTGCTAAAATTTTGTGCCACGATTTTTGTAGTCTCTTCAAAGTAAGCGTGCTTGAGGAAGGCTTTCTGGAATAACTTTTTAGTATTCGTTATCAATTATTTTTAGTTATAGATTATTTTTAGAAAGAAGAATAGCTGAAGCTTATTTTCGATTTGGTTTTAATTATACTCAATTGATATATTAACGAGTTAATTGATGTCAAAGTTGTACTTCTGTTGTGAAATTAATGTCCAGGATTTAGTCTTTTTTTTTTCTATTCAGTTTTTATTTTTAAGTTATTCATTTATATATGCACCTGCCAAATTTCGTTTAAAAATATTATGTAGCAGTCACGCTATTTCTTGCTGCACTTTTGTTACCTAATTTACATTTTCCCTGATGTTAGCGCGGTAGACAGAGGGGTCCATTGATTATTTTTATATATTTTTTTTATATATATATAACATTTATATTACTAATATTATTAGCAATATTTGACTTATGTCATAGATTGATATTATAAACCTAGATTTATACTTTATAGTGAAAATGTGGTTAAAAAATTTCACATAGTATTTCATATCATATTCATAATATAAATTAGATATGACTCAAATTAGTTATGAATTTTATCTAATTTGAAGCTTGAACGTTGTCTTTATTTAACAAGGAATGTCTTTAGATTATAATTTATAACTAACAAATAAGTTATTTTTATATAAATTTATTATACTGTTTTTAAATTATTATTTGACTACTATCTAAACCTTTTTTTTAATATTTTATTTATTACTTATTTTGAAACAGGAAATTTGTTTGTTAACCAAACAAAATGGCTAGCTCGTTAACTATACTGTATGGTCCTTACTTCTGTAAATGTAATAATCACATGAAAGACTTTATTATAGATTTTCGCTATACTTGGTTAGAAAGATGACATGTTTTTTACAGCCAATTGACTTATAGCCCCACAATAGTAGTTCTATAATTTTTTTAGTCATATATATCCAATTAAAAAAATTTTTTTGGTTAGAAGTGGTAGGGGCATTAGAATGCTTCTTTCTTATGACATGTTTGGATACGCCCTCCCTTATACTCCACTTTCTTATGACATATTTGGACACGCCCTCCCTTATACTCCACTTTCTTATGACCATGGATGCACCACTAATGTATCTTTTAATCTAGTGGAATATGTTTTTTACTTCGTTGTTATTGTACTTTAAATATTCAATCAGATATTTCAAGAATTAAAACATTTTTTGATATTATAGTACTAAAACATCATCAACATATCTACTACGAGTTTTACCTTTATCTCCCATATTTGGTGGTTGTCTAATATGAATTTATTTTTTTATTTATTTCCGATTTATTTCCAATTTATTTCCGATTTCATAGTTTATTTTTTAAATTTATTGTTCAAATTTTGAAAATAATAACTTTTTTTTAGGTGGGGTGGGTGGGGGGTATTGGGTAGGTGGTGGGCATACGCCCCTTAATAGAAACACCATTTTTATATTACGTATAAAAATCACCATTTTTATATTACGTATAAAAATGGTGTTTTCTATTATGGGCATACGCCCCATAACAGAAACACCATTTTTATACGTAAGATTGTATAACATAGTTTTATATTGTGTACTAATTTTTTTCATATAACCTTATAGTATTCAAACAATTTGAAATTTTTACTCACGTACCTAGTTTATAACTATCTTAGCAACACTACAAGTGAATACACTCATGAAAAACTTAAAGCTTTTAAGTCTTTGGAGGCTTATAACTTTTTAATGAGTGAACACGTAGATGATATTTATTACTATGAAGTTGGAAAGGATTGTGAATTCTGTTTTTTAAAAACAAAAGTACACAAATTTTATTTTTTCAAACTTTTCTCATTAGAAATGTTTAAAAACGCTTTTTTTTAATTAAATGTACAATAAATTATAAAAAAACAATGTATATAAATATATCTATATGAATATGTATATGTATGTATATATATCTATATATATTTATATATATATATATATATATATATATATATATATATATATATATATATATATATATATATATATATATATATATAGATATATATAAATTTATATATATATATATACAAATATATATAAATATATATATATATATATATAAATATATATATACATCTATTTATGCATATATATATTATATATATATATATATATATATATATATATATATATATATATATATATATATATATATATATATATATATATATATATATATATGATATATGATATATCGTATATAATAAAATTTACAAATACATCATAGTTGATAAATATTATTTACTACAAAATACTTTAGGCCATGTATAAATAAAATACAACATAAAACATGTTGAAATTTTTATTACATTTGTTCTTATACTAATTTTTTTTTTTTAGTCTGGGATCTGCATGCAGCCATGTGGCTGCATTGTTATTAAAAATTGATGCATGTATTAGAACTGAAGCCAATAAGACTGCTGTTACTAGTAAACTGTGTGAATGAAACCAAGTAAAGAGAAAGGCTAAAGCATCATCATTGCGAAATATATCCTTTAATAGACCAAAAAGTAATGATTTACCATGTCAAATAAGATCAGCTAAAAGTGCTGTAAAAAATTATTTCGTCAATGCAGAAGAATCCATAAAACATTTGGGTCTAAATAAAGTTCGAGAACTACAAAAGGTTATGCCTAAAGCAGCGTATTTTAATTACGTAAATGTCTTGGAAAAATTTTATGATACTGATGGTACATTGACATCTTATGAGACAGAAGAAAATCTGTTTCCAGAACCTTTTACAAGTCTGTTTGATTATGAAGTAATTAAATTTAGATGATTCTTCTTTAAAAGAGAGATGTTTTTTAAAATACAAAGAATACAAATCAACTTACACCTCAAGTTCTTTTGATTTTTTTTCTGAAATTACTAAACTGCAACACTTATCCAGTACATGGAAAATTCAAAGAGCAGGAAGAATTACAGTTTCTAATTTTTATGAAGTTATGCATTTCAAATATAACAACTCAAGTAAGTCATTGCTTAATAAGCTAATGTGTTATACGAAAGCCCCTACCACACCTTCCTTAACTTATGGCAAAGAAATGGAATGTAAAGCTAGGAAACACTATGAAACCATTATGAAAGAAAAACACAAAAACTTCCAATTGACAACTTCAGACCTTCACATTTTATACAATAAACCATACTTAGGAGCTTCACCTGACTCAATAGTAGGCTGTTCTTGTCACACTGTCGGTTTGCTGGGAAATAAAATGTCCTTTCAATTATCGAAATGGTTTAGTGAACTGGGAAACAGATAAAAATTTCCCTATTGATTCATTTGGAAACATAAAGAAAAATCATAAATATTATGCACAAGTGCAAATCAACTATATGTTCTAAAGAAAGAATATTGTGATTTTTTTGTTTGGGCTTCAAATCATTATTTATTAGTTCGAGTTACAAAAGACTTAAAGTTTATTGATGAAATGATGCCTTTGCTTTGGAAATTTTTCATTAAGTGTTTACTTTCTGAAGTTGTTACACGCAAAAATGATGTATATTTAGACAATAAACAAAAGTATTAATGTATTTGTAACAGACCCTATTTTGAACCAATGATAGCATGTGATAAACCAGGTTGTAAAGTTGAGTGGTTTCAATATTCTTGCGTGAAAATTACACGAGCTCCAGTTGGTTCCTGGATATGCAACAGTTGCTTGAAATAAAATTATGTTTAATAGGGTTCTTCTGTCTACACGGTTATTTTGCAATGTATTTCGGCTTATAAAAAACGGTTATTTTCATAGCCACATATTATTAAAAACATGATTTGGTATTTGATTTTGTCTTTGAAATGATTTTTTCAAAGATTTAGATATTCATTTATCAATACTTTTATAAAGCTTTAAATATTTTCCTTTAAGGTCTTTCAAAAAAAAACTTTTTTTTTGAAAGACCTTAAAGGCTTGGTTTAAAGATATTTTGGTATATGAGTTAAAGTTACTAATGGTAATTTATGCTAGTTCTCATAAAAAAGTTTTATAAAATATTTAACTAGGATTACATGGCATGTTAATAAAAAAATAAAAATAAAATAATGAAAAATTAAAAGCGGTCGACGTGTTTTGCGCAAATTGTTAAAGCTTTATTAAATTAATAATGAAAAAAATTTTAATATAGGTACAAGTGCAAAAATTTTAGTAACTTTAATTAATTAATAAAATAATCTATGGATTATATTCCGAGCGTACTCTGTTCAGGTTGTAACTAGATAAATAGTTTAAAAACCAACGACATTTTTTATAAATTTCAACTATAACTTTATTAAATTTATTCTGTTTTCATAATACTAATATTCAAGTTAATAAGAGCAGAAATTACAACCATGATGTGATCTAATAAATCTACTTGTGAAATCGGTATGTTAGTAGAAAATTTTTTCAATCTTCCGATTATACGTTCAACGTGTATTCTTACGTGAGATATTTTCCTTAATATATCTATATCACGTGCTGACAATTGGCTCTTTCCTCTAGTAAATGAAGATATTAGTACAGCTCCGTTTGTGGCTAACTCTTCTTCAATTAAAAATCCTCTATCTGCGAGAACACAATCACCGTGGGTTATCTTATCTAAAAATCCCGACTGTAGGGTGATTTCTTTGTCCGACACACGACCACCCCAACCAGAAGATAAAAAACTTACTGTTTCCGCTAGAGCCATTGCAATTAGATATTTGATTGTATTGTGTGACTTGTAGGTAGAGTAAGTCTGTGCTCTTGCTGTTAAGTTTAATGGTTTTTCAATAAATATTTCAGTGCAGTCAATTATGCAGCAACAATTGTTAAAGTTTTTAAAGGAGTTTGGTAAGTTTGCTCGCAAGAGATCTTTGCTGGGCCAGACTATAAGGTTTTTTAACACTCCAGCTAATTATGATAACCATTTTCGGATTATTAAAGATTTTGTGATCTTATATTCAAATCATAGTTTGTTACACCAAGTTTAATTTTCATCAAATTAGTTAACAACAAATGGTTTTCATAACAAAAAAAATTTACTAATTGGTCCACTGGCTTATTATACATGAAAGAAACAACCCAAATAAATAATTAAAATTTCGGTAGTATAATAAAAAGTTTAGCAAAATATTAACTTGTCAAAATAATGTAAACAAAATCGAAGTAGTTTAAAGTAGTTTAATTAAAAATGTACTAAAAATAGCAAAGTACATAAGGCTCTGTTGTTAACAAATAATTATTTACTTCGTTTTATCAAAATCATGTCTTACTTAATTGCCTTCATTTATTTTTTATTTTAAAATGCTTGGACTAATATAAAATTTATCTTTATGCGGCAATAAGATTAATTTCTGCAAGTTCTGATATATTTTTGTCTTATAATTAGATGTTATAATTATATAACAAGATTTGAAAACTACCCTTTTATTCCTGATTGAGTTATATATATAAAATATATATATATATATATATATATATATATATACATATATATATATATATATAAATATATATATATAAATATAAATATATATATACATCTATTTATATATATATATATATATATATATATATATATATATATATATATATATATATATATATATATATATATATATATATATATATATGTATATATATATATAAAGTATTATAATATATAATTTATAATATATAAAATATTTAATATTTTGCATATATATATATATATATATATATATATATATATATTATATATATATATATATATATATATATATATATATATATATATATATATGTATATATATACAGTCCTGGATTTATGGACTTACCTAGAGGTCGACTAGCCCGCGGCCTTGGGCCCCGCGATTTTTTGAATAATTGCAGTAAAATGTTAAAAAAACATTTTTTTTTAACATTTTACTGCAATTATAATATGTACTGCATATTGCTAAATATACGTTCTTTAACACACAAGGTATTTCAATATCACCGCAAATCATCAAGCTTTTTTTAAATTACGCAATGTCATAAGATATCAGGTTGAAACTATGCCTTGTTTGAACAAAAATATAATGATTTATAGAAAAGTGACTAGTTAATTAGTAATTACTAATTATAAATTAGTAATTGAATCAGGATGCGAATTATAAAACTAGTTTGGCTTATCATCAACATAATTAAGTTGAACTTTAAAATTATATTATAAACAATGTTTAGTATACATTAGTTTGTACTTTGAAGTATAATAAAATTACTATTTAGTAGTTACTAATTACAAATGAGAAAAGTTATTGTTATTATATTCATTAGTTTGTTAAGTTTAAATTAACTAACTATTGTTGGAAATCAGGCAAATTATAATTTAAGAGCGCAATCTGTTTTCCATGCTCAAGCAACAGCATGTTTCTTTCGGCTTCAAATATGTTTCCCATTGTGCTGAACAGACGTCCACCTTTAACGGATGAAGGAGATGCGCACAAAATTTTCAATAAGAACGTTGCTAAATCCCACTTGTTAGTGTCTTTATCAGAGCAGGTGTCATTGTAAGCATCCCACCAATTATAAAGGCATTTTATAGCAATGTTGAAAGGCTAAAGTAAAAGTTGACTTTGTCCATGTTGAAACAAAAAAGTATGAATAAATTTAAAGTTTCAACTAGTATTTCAAATCTTTAATCAAGTAAGGAAAAAAGAATATTCTTATTCTACTTATAAATGTAAAAGAATAAATATTTATAAATGTAACTACAGGATGACACGGTCTGCCTGTGTATAGTTTGTGCCTGCTTGCAGTCATTTTTACATAATATAAATATGATATAATCAAATTATAAAATTTTGTTTACAGGCAATTCTGGTGAACATATCTGTAAGTAAATTTCTATTGACAGGGCTGAATGCAACAAAAAAAAAATTAAGAAAAAAACTAATTTGAAAATTATTTAATTTGAAAATTGACATCAATTTTCAATTAAATTTGTAATAAATGAATGAAATAACAATTTTATTTAGATATTTTTTATTCGTGCCATTTCCCTTATAGAATTTAAGTTTTTCCTCTTAGATTTGTGCTATTATACTTTTTCCCCCTCTATAAGTATTTTCACATTTCTGTGAAGCATTTTCATTTGTACCCATATGGTCAAAGAAGTTGTATATGTCCATGCTTATAAGTTTTCTTTTCTTGATTTGACCATAACGATCAGAGAAATTTCCTAAAACATATTAAGTTCCGTTTCTTTAAAAAATTTAATTTGAAACGGGGTTTGTGCATAATTGCAACTTAAAGACAAACATTAACTTTGTATTTATGAAAACGATAGGAAAACCTAAATAAAATATGAAAAAGCACCCATTGATTTTGATAAGCAAGTAAAAAAAAAAAGTTGCAATTTAGTTTGCGGCACGTCGCAATGTGTACTATGTATGCTGCGGCATATGTCAAGAAATCAAAGTAAAGTAGCAAATTACAAGTAGTAGAATTATATTAATTATATAGTAAACAATAAAATTATTTTATGTATAATATAACAGTAGCTTTAATATAACAGTAGCTTATTCCCTTTAATAACCTAAAAAAACTCCCCGATGCCAATGATTCGGCAAAAACTGACCTTGGCTTCGGCCGAAGCCGAAGCTTCGGTACATCCCTTTTAAAAACTAATTATTATGCGGTCATAGATGGAAACATATATAAACTTGAATGCTCTTAAACATCTAAAAAAGGATAAAATTTAGTAAAATAAAAAATTGACATAAGAAAATTACATGTATATGTAAGGAGCCCATCTGCAAAACGCGCTAAGTCACAAAAATAAAAAATTGAGTTATTACTAGAATATAGAAATTCTAGATACTAAAAAATTTAGTATCTAGAATTTCTATATTCTAGATACTAAAATCTATAATCTATTTAAATATATCTATAAAATAAATCTAATAAAAGGCTCTAGGTCCTAAAAATATTTCGGGAAAATATTACATTTTCAAAACACGCTCAAAGTCTTTCAAGTCAAACAGGGTTACTGCTTTAAAACGTACGAAGTCCGCAGCGAATCAAATGACGTTATGAGTTTTAGCAACCAATAAAAGGAGTGTTTATATTAAGATTAGCGCACTTTTTGTTGGCGCTTCAAGTTTTATTTAATATTCACATAGAAAATAATGAATGAAATTACACAAGATTTTGTAGCTGTTTTAGAAAAAGCAAGCCACTGCCTTACTAAGGGTAACGCAAGGAAAAGAAAACAAGTTGAAAATCAAGAAGGCCCGCCCAGAGGTTTTGTGATGCCCGGATCCAAAAACATAAACGATACCCTATCTTATTTCAAGTCTTAAAATCAAAAACAGCAAATAAATTAGCATAGCTTTTTTTTTACTTTCTTTTTCATTGTATTTTAAATCGTAAACAAAATAGTTATAACATCAAGTCTTAATCGACGAACACATTTTCGGGGCCTTTTAAGTGGCGAAATTTGAAATGACTTCATCATATGAAACATTATTGTTGAAATTAGATTCAATGGAAGGAATCATTAAGTAGCACAATTGATCCTGACCCATTGTAGAACGGAGATGTTCTTTGATGATAGCTAACTTGCTGAAAGATTTTTCACCTTTCAGATGTTGAAACAGGCAATGTTTGAAAAATTCTAAGTGAAACACACATTTGGGGAAATACCGAATGCAGACCCTTAGCATAAACTTCATTTAAAAGCTCAATAGGCTTTTCGCCAGTCAGAATTTTTTTTTTTTGCGGTAAAAAAATGCTGAACTTCATCAGAAAATTCATTTTCACTTAAGTCTTCTGGGTAAAGCATTGCCAAACCTTCAGCGAAAGTTTGGCAATGAATTTCCCACTCTTTATGGTTGTAATTACTTACTCTTTATGGTTGTAACCACCAGCTTCATCGAAGAAAGTCTTCCGTTTTTGCATTCTCTTTGTAGCAAACATGGTCTCATCGAATTTAAAATTCTTTGCAACTTCTATTGCCTCTACCAAAATTTTGTCCCAAGATAAAAGAATTCTATCCAGATCCATCAAAAGACCATTTAAAATCTTCAATTCATCATCAAGAGTAAGTTGAGTGGATTGAAGCAGAAGACTCACGTTGTTAACTGCCATCAAACATTTAAGCCAAAACAATAAATTTAAAAGAATTCATCCATTTAAATAGGTAATGAACTTCGTTACTAATTTCGCCTGGAAGGTCCAAGTCTTTAAGACGATGTAATGATTTTAAGATCTCTCTCAGCTTTTTCGCTAGTAGTTTGACTGCTTCTATCCTTGAGCTCCATCGTGTAGCAGAAAAATTATGTAATGATATCCCTGTCTCCTCCAGAAGAATTTTCCAACGAACTGGGCTTCAACTAAAGAGATTGTATAGCTTTTGGATTTTTCCAAAATAGGATTTCACAAGAGCTGATGATTCAACAGCGTATACACCACATAAGTTTAAACTGTGAGCGGAGCAAGGAATGAAAATTGCTTGTGGATTATTCTGTCTAATCAAAGCATGAACTCCATTGTAGACACCTGCCATATTAGCGCCATTGTCGTAACCTTGACCCCAACAATTTTTTATGTCAAGCTCATTTTCTTTCAACACATTTAATATCAAATTTGCTATATCAACTCCCTTTTTCTTTTCAAGGTCTTCTAGCTTAAGGAACCTTCTTTGACCTCCCACAGCTGATTATTATTGAAATGCAAAAACAAAAACAAAATTAATTTGCTCGATACGAGAAGAATCATTACTGACGACTACGAGTAGTCTGTCAGTAATGATGGTGAAATATATTGATTTCTTGAACAACTTCTCGAACCACTAATTTGCCGCACTCCTCGATAAATACGTTCTGTGATCTCGAGGATAAGTAATGAGCTTGCATGCGTTTTTCTTATTCTTGGTGTGTAGCAATAAGATGCAAATGATCTTGTAACGCTTTTTTGTGACGAGCAATTAATTATTTGAGCGCACCAAGAAAGTTTCCATTCCCATTTTTGTATAACTTTTGATTAAATTCTTAGAGAAAACAAAAAATAATAAAATTAGTAATCTATATTTATATCCCATTATAACATACAGTTTTGATTTTTAAATACAAATGAATTAATGACAAATATAATTTAAAATTCGATAGCAATATTCTCACCCCTAAAAGCTAAATTTCTGGAAGCTAGAAAAATTGTCACGTCTAGAATGCACCGTAAAATTACTTTCCATCGCTTTGTTTCATCTCCAATTTTTTTTCTAATTGGTGATCAATGGACTTTTGACTTTTCAAGTGAATGGTAGCTCTTTTCCATTCTAGATAATAGCTACGGTAAATGTCGCTTTTGTTGATGACTTTTAATACGATCTGAAAGCTTTCTCCAATTTCCATGTAAATCTCCATTCCAGGACAAAAAACTGGATTGAACACCGGATCTAGTTATATTGGGCAATCCAAAAAGGGAGTAAGGGAAACAAAAGAGCAATGCTACAGCCTTACTCCAAACGCGCCAACCTTTTTTTCCGTTTCTTTGTTCCTCTATAAAGATGCAGGTAGGAAATTTGCGTTCCTTATTATCTTTTGGAAAATTTCTAGGATTTGGAGAAGGTTCCATCAAAATTATACTTGTTCGATCAGTGTCTGATATTGATTTCCATAGAGCAGGATCATTAGAAGTTGGTATAGTTGTTGTACCAATATCACCTCTGTATATTTGTTCGTCATTTTTACAATTAACTATTACATCCAACTGATTTTGTTTAAAAGGTGATGGCGTTTTTTGCGATTCATCGATGTTATCGACAAAAAAATATTTTTCGGAATTATGATTAACTGGCAACTCATTGGAGTCATTGATATCGATATCTATTTGATCAAACTATAAAGAAATATTTAACAGAATTATTTACCTTTTCCTTTTATAGAACTACATAAAATCCAAAAATAATTCAACTACCTGCTTGGCTTTTTCTTCATTTTTGGTCCAACGAACGCAATCTAAAAGCGTTCGTCTATTTTGGCTTTCGTTTACTTTCCGCGTCATCGCTCTTTTTCTCCCAGCAGCTCCAGACAACTGGTTCAATCTTGGAGGTTTACGATTATTCATTCTAAAACTTATGACAATTTAAAGAACGTAAAATATTTTCAATTTTAAGTTGAAAAAAATTTAAAGATTTAGAATAACTTTAGTGTTATTAATCACAGAGCAAAAAGTCAGTTCTTACAATTTAAAAAATCCACTGAAGATATACTTCTTGTCGAAATATAGTCGAAATGTATTTTATTTCTTTCCGTTGTAAAAATTTAGTCGGAACAAAATGCCGGAAAACACAAAAATTAAAGATGACAAGATGTTAAAATAAGAAACAAAAATTTAATGACCTTTACTTTTTTATGCAAACAAAAGACTAAAACGCGAGCGTTCAAATCAACTAAATGAAAACCTTGTAAAGGTTTATTGTAAAGTAAGAATTATACTATTTTAAATGTAAACAAAGCTAAAAAGAAAAAAAACTAAAGCGCAAAAATTTGTTAATTTTCAAATAAGAATACATATATATATATATATATATATATATATATATATATATATATATATATATATATATATATATATATATATATATATATATATATATATATATTTATTTTTACAATATTTTCTCAGTACAAGTACAATAATTTTACTGAAAAATAACAACTTCACCAATATTTGCAAATAAGGTAGAGTTTGAATTTATTAAATTTTTTAAGAGCAAACATTTAAGAGTATGTGATGTCCTATATACTGTGATGCCCGGGGCTAAATACCTCAATTGCACCCCCTCCCTCTGGGCGGGCCTGAAGACAAGTAGTGAATTTTTATATTATGAATATTAAAAGTTTTATACAAACATAATCATTCTAATTTATTTTATATATATATAAGATAAATTTGTATGATTCGGTACGACATACAAATGTTCTGAAATAAAAAATACTGACCTCTACCTTTTTAAAGCTCATTTTTATAATGCTATCAAAAAATGTGACCGAGACAAATATACATTAAAGTATTTGTCTGTTCAGAAAAAACAACGATCTAGAAAAAAAGAGTAATTTTATCCTCAAAAAATGAGAATTAGGTCTAATTGTGAAACTAGTTATTTTATGAAAAAAGAAAACAGACAAATAGTGCATGTTTGTAAAGACACTTTTCTAAAATGCTTACATGTTGGTAAAACTCGTGTTCAAAATGTTGCAAAACATTTCTTTAAACATGGTAATCCTAGAAAAGAAAACAGAGGTGGTGATAAAAAGAGCCACAATTTTAAAGATAAGCGAAAGGCTGTGATAGAATTTATAAAGACTCTTCCTGGAAGGGAGAGTCATTATAATAGAAAAAATCTATAAAAGTTTATCTACCATCAGGGCTTAAAAGTATTAAAACAGTATAGAAATTGTATGCAGAAAAGAAACGCAATTTCCAGTGACATATGAATTTTTGTGAAACTTTTTTTTAATCAACTTTAATTTAGGGTTTGGTTCTCCTAAATAAGATGCATGTTCATTTTGTGAAAGAATTCGAAAACAAATAAAGATTGAAAATAATTTAGAAAGAAAGAACAGTTTAGTTACTGATTTGGTTGTTCATAAGCGTAAAGCAAATGTATTCTATGATCTTTTAAAGGAACAGAGAGATGGTTTAAAAATTATTTGCTTCGACCATCAACAAAACCAAGCCATTCCTAAAGTTCGAGATCAGCAAGCTTATTACAGTAGACAACTATACTTATACAACTTTTGTGTTGTTGAAAAAAAAATGGATCATTAAATCAAGATAATGTCACTATCTATACTTGGAATGAGAATGATTTCAAAACGAATAGTTCTTCCTATTTCAGTGCAGTATTTGACAAGCTCTACAATACAAACATGGATGGTATAGACACTATTCGTTTAGTTTCTGATGCATGCGGTGGTCAATAAATAAAAATATTGCTTTAATTTATGTGGCAGGCTTCTGGCTGTTAAGACATGCGCCAATATTATTAAAAACAATTGAGCTTTTGTTTTCTGTTCGAGGACATACATTTTTGCCTTGTGACCGTGTATTGGAACTTTAAGTAAAAAGCTTAAAAAGATTGAACGAGTATATTCCCCAGAAGAGTACTATAATGTTTATAGTACACAGGAAAAAGTGAAAAATGCAGAAAGAGACTGGAGTGTGTTATATTTTAAATCAGTATCTCTAAGAGTTTTTAAAAAATCATTGCCAATCAAAATTCAGGAAAATAAACGCTTTTTTATCACAAGAGAATTACTTAAAAATATTAAAGTAAAAAATTTAAAAAAAATTAAAAAAATTAAAAAAAATATTAAAGGAGAACCAAATTTTAATTTTTTTCTGAATAGTCCTCATATTATAACAAAGAGAGGGCATGACTGTTTTTCTAGTCCATCTCACATTTAGAAAGGAGTCCCAGTTGCAGATGCTAAAAGAAAAATATCAAAAGTTTAATTCTTGTGCATGCAGGAGTGAACTGGGAGCAGGATAATTGTTTCAATTTTTTAAACAGTATTGTTATTGATTCTTTAATAGAAGAACGCCTAGAAGATGAAGAAGATACTATATGCAGTTGTCTTAATGAAGTTGTTGTAAGCAGACATGCTTAACTTTTTGTTGTATTTCAAATTTTGTTTTGTTGTTGATCAGTTTCTTAATAAAAAACTTTAAATATTTTGTTTTTTCTTTTGTTTAATACTTCCTTTTCCGTTACCTTATTTATAGTATAATAATAAAAAACCTATAATTCGCGCAAGTTAAATAAATTAAAATATTTTAATGCTTTTAAATAAATTAACAAGCCATGTGAATTTAATCAAACATTTCAAAATAAGTCTAACTGACATTATCAAAATAAGCTAAGTCCATGTTTCAAAAAGGTTTATTTCGAGATCCTGTAGAGTTGCATTTTTTTATGCACGTGATTTTATAGTTTCTATTTAATGATACAAATTTAACGAACACAATTTTTTTTTGGAGCGCTAATTAGGCGTGGATCAGTTTTCCTTCGATTTCTCAAAATCAATTTGCTCGAACTTAGAGCGTTTTGCAGATGGGCTCCTCATGTGTTATATATATATACATACATATATATATATATATATATATATATATATATATATATATATATATATATATATATATATATATATATATATATATATATATATATATATATATATATATAAGCCTTCCTTTATTTATATCATAATATTTAAGATCATGTACTATATGATATTATTATATGCATGTAATAATATTGTAGATATAAAAGATATATATAATATGAAATATACATATAAAAATATGACATGGTAAATTATTATTATATATAAATAACATAGGATATATAAATATATATGCAAATAACATAGGATATATAATATATATATATATATATTGCTATTTTTATTGCTTTTATTATTACTTTTGTTATCATTGTTATTATTATTATTATTATTATTATTATTATTATTATTATTTGTATTATTATTAATACAAATAATAATAATGATAATAACAACAATAATAAAAATAATAATATTAGTAAAAAAAGTAATAATAACAACAATAAAAATAATAATAATAATGTAATATTTTAATATTTATATATATATATATATATATATATATATATATATATATATATATATATATATATATATATATATATATATATATATATATATATATATATATATATATATATATATATATATATATATATATAGTTATATATTCTTTTAGATAAAAAGCAAAAGATGACCGCGGAAATGGAAAAGGATTTTCAAAGTTACTTTTTTTTTAAATTTTTTTCTCTAAAATAAATTTACTTGGGGTAAATCTCTGCATGAATTGAATTGTTATTTTCACCCTCTTTATGCAATTGCTACTGAATGTTGTTTAGCAATGAAGTCTCTAGAGACAGAAAAATGTTTTTTATTTGACAATCATTGTGTAGCCGTCAAAAATGTTTTGATCATGAATAAGATGAGGTTTAAAAATGGCAAAGGTGATCCGCAGGGGTTTGTTAATTTTTCAGACCACAAAAAAGTCCAAAGGTATATCATCCCAAGATATCGAGGAAACCGCCTTCATATGCTTTTTCATACTTGCTTTATTTTTATTAAACACTATGCTGGTTTTCTACATTTTCTGATTACTGGAACATTAAAATGTGGTAGTTTGCAAGCTGCTCTGCGAGCATCGTTTTTTAAATAAGTGGTTCATTAATAAATGTAGTTAAGTGGTCTATTTCCAAAGAGAAATTGCCTACAACATGCTCAAATTCGATCTGTAATTTATTAGAGGCATACTTACAAGCACCAAATATTAGATGAAAAAGAAAAAAACTTTCAGCCAGATTAAGAATTTGTATAAACAATTATCTACAAAGCAACTGGATGATTTAGATGATGTTATGTCTGAGAGAATTGTTGGTAGAAAACTATGCCATGAATGGTATGATACTAAATAATCTAAGTATGTCATATACGATGGTAGAGTAGAAAATTTAAAAATAAAATTGTAAAACAGATTTTACAATATTTCTTACTGGAAAAAAGATAAAACTGATTTTAAGACTGTTAATTATTGCATGAAAAATTCCAGATGGTTGCTAATGTTGTATCAGGAGAACTCGTATTTTTTTAAATGTTTATGTGTATTATTTGTGTTGAATGTTAATATGTATTGTTTTCATAATTGTAATGTTTATTAATGCCAATATACAACAGCAAATGTTATGACTTGTATAAAAGTATTGCAAGTGTTGTGACCTGCAAAAACGTAACCAGCAAGTGTTGTGACTTGCACAATTTTTTGTGACAACATTTGCTGATTACGATGGCAAATTCACGCCCCTTCCCTTAAGTCAAATTATACACCACTAACCTCTAGTTGTAAAGTAGTAAAGTATAAATTTTTTTTTTTATGCTAGATTTACTTATTTGATTAGACAAAAAAAATTTATTTTTAAAATGAATCATTATATGTGTTAAACAATCACCGCCACATCCACCCTTAACTCAAAGGTACACCTCTCATATTTGTTTGAGGTCTGGGAGCAAATATAAGAACTTCTGTTTCATAAAAAAGACACTTTACATTAAGAAAATACTTTGTTTAAAAAAAATGTTCCATTTATTAGGGGTAAAAGTTGTTGTTCGGGGCCCCTTCTAGCCGCCCGCCCACGCCCTACGGCTATATGCTACTCTAAATTTGTAGCCCACGCTTACTTTACACTTTAACTATCATTTGATATTAAGTTATAAACATTTTGACAAAAATTGGCCAAGTTATAACAATTTGCATTAAAAAAAATTATTTTGACCACAATTACTTTAACAATTCTATATATTCAAAAATCGTCACTTGAAAACGTTTTTTTGAATTGTTCGATTTAGATAATTTTTTCACCTTTAAAATACTGTATTAATGCTCTAATATAATCGACAACTGTTTGTTTGATAGTATTAATTTAAATGAATAAATTTTTTGTTTAAAGACCTAAAAGGATGTGTTAAACTCAAATCTATGTTTACAGGAAGAAAATTAAAAACTATTTAGTATTGTAATGTGAATTAATGATTATGTATCAAAGTTCAATGAAATTGTATCGAAGTAAATGTGACAGCAACTGTGGCAATAAGAATCCTTCAAAACTACTAAAAATTTAAGTCATTGTATTTTATGTTTAAGAAACAAAAATTTACGAAAACATGAATTTGAAAAAGTTGAAAAATGTTTATTTTAGATTGAGTTTTGTATTCCAATAATATTGCAACTTCAAATTTTTTTCTTTCAAAACTCTAGACTTCAAATTTTTTCTATTTTTCAATAACTGCTAATAATTCAGTCCTGAAACAAACGATCACGTTTTAAAAAAATAGGATCTGAAAGATAATGAAAAAATTGTTTCGAAATCTTATTGTAGTATATTATACAAACTTCTTATGCTTTTTACAGTAAAAATTAATATGATATCTCAATATGATGCTTGCATTGCCAAACAGAAAATATAAGAAATTAATAAATTATGAAGACTCTTCTTTTCTTTTGTGAAAACTATAAATCCACTTTATGAAATTTGTTGATGGTTGTACTTTCAGTGAAATTTTATATCTTATATAAATTCTTTCATCCACATTCAAATGTGATTTTTAATTGGAACTAAAATAATAATTATGAGAAAAAGAAAAAAAAAAATGTGAAGGCAAGACAAAGGAGCTGATTTTCAGAACAAAGATTCTAAGAAATTATTTTTAAAAAAATAGCGAGCAATTATCATCAACTCCATCGTGGTGTAAATCAGCTGATCAAATAAGATGAACTGATCTTTGGTATTGATACTCACAAAGTTTTGAGGGAATGTCTTCTGAAAAAAGTTGTAACCCATTTAGCAACAGCTCTAGGATGGTGTTTAAGCATTTGTTAAAAATGTCCGAAGACATACAAACACTCAAGCAAGTCAGAATTTATGTATCTTCTTTGTAAAAATACTTTTTTGAAGCACATAAATTTATCAATCCAGGATGTGGAATTGTCATAAATGGAATCATTAAAAATTTAAAAGAGAAATTTTTTCTTTTGTGTTTGATAAGATAAAAATTAAGAGTTTTTATTTCATTTTTTTATTCCAACTAAAAAAAGTTGACCTAATTGAAATAGAATTTTTAAATGGCTATTTTGATGAGTTTAAAAATAAAGTTGAAAGTTTGACAAAATATGTAATTGTTTGTTTGAGGGATGTTTTCATCCTTCTGATATGCATTTGGACCTTTTGTTTCTAGTAACTTTAAAGAGATTCCAAAGTACTACTAAAATATTCTAAAAAAAAAAAATTAATAAAATTTTATTCTATGGCAATAGATGTTTATACAAATTCTTAATTCTTCATAATTCTTGTAAAGAATTACAAAAAAGTCAAGGATAGTAGTGTTTATTGGAGATACAATATTTGATGTTTAGGTTAATAATTCAATTCCTTATTTATTTATTTATTTTTGAGCTTTTTTTTATCTTCTTGAATTTTATTGTTGTTTAACAAAAACATTTTGGACATAAATATTTTTTTTTACTAATATTTACAGAAATATTTTGTTTACATGCTTTAAAGTATTATTGAAAAAAAGTTTAGGAAAAAATAATTTTTTTAAATATTTTTAGTTTGCATAATGACGAAATTTTAATGATGGATTCCGGGGGTAGTATCGGGGGTTAGCTTTCCTGCTCTTATTTAATCAAAACTTCTCAAAATTATTTTGAAAACTCTTATCGGAACCAATATTCTCGAAATCTAGTGGTAAGTTTGATGATGACAACAATGATCATGATGATGATGGCAATTATTATTATGATGATGATGATGATGATGATGATGATGATGATGATGATGATGATGATGATGATGATGATGATGATGGGGATGACAATCATGATGATGATCATCATCACTATTATTGTTATCTTAAAATGAATATCATTTTATGTATTTAAAAATTATAAGTCTTTAAAATCTTTCTTAGGTTGAAGATCGTGTGATGACGTAAACACAAATTTTAAATGTATGTGAATGGGATCTTAGCATGTTTTATGATGATGTTGGTCTTTAAATCTATAACACAGGTCAACAAAAAAAAAAAATTTTTCTGGTGCCGAGCAAACAATTTGTTTTTTGTATAGCATTTCTCATTTTGATTTCAAATATGTAACTCTTTTTTTACCATCAGGTCAAGTTGTAAAGATATTTAGGTTCAAATCTTAAGTATTTAGGGTAAAGTCCCTAATATTGTCGAAAAAAAAGTTATTCAAAAGTATGTCAACCTGGGTCTCAAAAGCAGCGTATTTTCATTGAGATTTTAGAAAACATAAATATTTTTCCTTAAAATTTATTGACAAAATGCTAAAGACTCTTATAAAAAAGGCAACAGAATGTTATTTATCAAAAATACACAAAATACTTATTTTTATTACAAATGAATAACATTTTTAAAATCTCTATGAAAATACGCTTCTTTTGAGACCCAGGTTGACATACTTTTGAATAACTTTTTTTTCGACAGTATTAAGGACTTTACCCTAAATACTTAAGATTTGAACCTAAATATCTTTACAACTTGACGTGATGGTAAAAAAAGAGTTGCATATTTGAAATCAAAATGAGAAATGCTATACAAAAAACAAATTGTTTGCTCGGCACAAGAAAAAAAAAAATTTTTTGTTGACCTGTGTAATCTTTATATATATATATATATATATATATATATATATATATATATATATATATATATATATATATATATATATATATATATATATATATATATATATATATATATATAATGCTGTAGTGGTTGCGCGCTCGTCTTGTGAACAAGCAGTTGAGAGTTCGATCCCCACCAGGTCCCAGCCTTAGGGAGGGTGAATTTGAAATATGTATGTGTATATATATATATATATATATATATATATATATATATATATATATATATATATATATATATATATATATATATATATATGTATATATATATATATATATATATATATATATATATATATATATATATATATATATATATATATATATATATATATATATATATATATATATCCGTAACACAAAATGGCCATATAAATTTAACTACTTTATGTTACTTAATCTTAATTACAATTAAGATATGACAATTTACCGGAGATATGACAGTAAAAACGATATCAACATCACTGCCAGTATAGCGATAACAAATTTTCGTAAAATTTGCCACGATTACACTCTTCGCGTTCGATGCCACATTAAATTGGCTTTATTTAGACTTTTACCTGAAGTTCTATTCTGAAATATAAAATTTTTTAATTACATTCTTTTATCCTATTTTATATACGGTCACATAAAACTTCAGAAATTGTAGGGTTTCATCCTTAAACAAAGTGACAAAAAGTATTTATGACCCTAAATTTTGGATTTTTACTCTTTTTTTTTATGAATCCTATTTGGGTCTATCAAAGAGGTATAATAGCTTGGATCTATTAGGAAAACAGAAGCCTCACTTCATTTCTTTTGAATCATTGGTACACATTTAAAAGTAACCCAGGTATTCACTTACATTTGAATCATTTATTAGACGTATAATTTTGATGCCATTGTGAATTATCATTTAAAAATCAACTTTTTAATAATTTTTTTAGTGTTTAGTTTAGTTAATTCCTTATAAGGTTATGTATCTTATTAAATGATGATGTACAAAAAAAAATCTTGATTTATACCTCCTGTGATATCAATTCCTGATTTATTTATCGCAACGTAAATGCCCTTTTTTTTTAGTCCCGCTGACCTAAAAACAGTGTACCAAAACCAAATTTAAAAAATTACTAAAATTTACATAGTTTATCAAGGTTAAAAATAGTTTTATATAGCATAGTTTTATCAAAATTTCGCTTACAAATTTGTCACTATCATCTAAAATTTTAAACTACACTAAATTCAAAAATAGTTAATGAATATGTTACTATAAGGTGGTCTACGTTGAAAGCTAAGTCGTTGTATTTTTGCTCAATAAACTCACTATTTGGCTTCAATATAAAAAACTTTTTAAAAAAAAAGGAGGTCCAATAGCTTAGCTAAGCTTTCAACGTAGACTACCACCTTATAGTAACATATTCATTAACTGTTTTCGAATTTAGTGTAATTTTAAATTATAGGTGATAATGACAAATTTGTAAGCGACATGGTGACTAATTTGTAATGACATTTGATTTGCCATTGTAATAGTAAATCCCAAGAAAAGATAGTACATTAAAACATCTATACTAGCTATAAATAAAATACGAGAGCAGTAATAACCTAAACTTTAACCGCGTTTTACCAACAATTTGTAAATTGGTCTGTTCAATAAACCAATTCTAGGGTGACGTTTTTTAAATGATAAGCTGAGTTTAATTTTTTAAATAAATTTAAAAAAATTTGTTAAAGTTAAATAAATTTTTCAAAAGAAAAAAAAAAGCTAGAACAAGAAGTAAAATAACTTTTAAATAATTTTATAATTAAAGTTTAAACATCTTTACAATAATACGGACTACTTTAATTCATTTAAGGGTTCCTTTTTTCCATTCGAGAAATACAACTTTAATCTTTTTGATTGCCCTTAAATTCATTTTTTTTTAGAGCATTTGGGGAGTTCTCCGTTATCATTGACGTCCATAATAAATTCTTCACGTATACGGCCTCTCGTATTGCCACGCATAACTTTCAGCAGGTCAGATTTGACCACAATAACTTTTCGATTTTGAAGAAAATATTCGTGAGCAGTCGGATTTTCGTTTGCTCCTCCTCGACTACGTATTTTTCCAAAGTGCTCTTCTACAGAATCTTGATTTAATTTATTGGAAAAAAAATAAAGCTCTTGTCCATCATTTGATTTGCTTAATAAATATGGGACCAGTTCAAAAAACAAATGCACCAAAAGACAATATATATATATATATATATATATATATATATATATATATATATATATATATATATATATATATATATATATATATATATTTATTTATTTATTTATTTATTTATTTATCAAATTATATACGCTTTTTTATAATGAAATTGCTCTTCGTTAAAAAAAAAAGAAGTCAAGTTTTATAAAAAATTCACGAAAAAAGATCAAACCGCATGTACATATGCACAAGCGTTTATGAAATCCATCTGATTAAAGTTCTACGCTTTTGGGTGACCCCACATCTTAACCTGCGTACCTACATACCCTTAAATTATTTTGTTTATCTTATTTGTGCGTATACTTTTAATGACAATAAAAACTCAAAATGCAAGTAATCCTGATCCCTTCAATAGTCTGAGAACTCAAACAAAGTTTGGTTTTCATTTCTTTGGGAATCCTTTCACTTGACTCAGCTTGTGCTTTCCACTCGTTAATACATTGTCGTGCTTTTTAACCACTAAAATAGTTAAAAAAAATAACATGGACAGAAGAATGAATCTTAACATCACTTAATTTTTGTTTTGAGAGTTAAACTCATTTGCTAATAATAACTAAGACTCATCCTCCTTTTTTGAAAACAAAACCCTTACCCTAAACTAAACTATTCAAGCGTGGAAACAAGAACGTGAACATAACGATGAATTGCAACATTAAGAAAGGTAAGGTATATAAAGTAAAAATAATGATACCTCAAATCTTCAATTACATGCTTCAAGATAAGGGTATAGAGCTGGTTTCCTACTCTTTTGACCTTGAAATTTTTTGTTTACATGTTGAAAAACGTATCTGTCAAATTTTCTGAAAATTTTTCCATGTTACGATGTGCAATTGCATCAGCTACTATGCTGCTCAAAACCTAAAATAGTTTGTAACAACTTTTACTTTCATATCACTCTGGTATGCATGTAACACAACACTTATTACACAATCACTTATATTTAGAATATACTTGTTAATCAATTTTAAAATGATTTCTTAACTTAATATATAGACAAAATTTATGTAACTTCTTTAAATGTAAAAAATAAAATTGTTGTACCTGAGCAGCAAAATTTACTCGCTTTCCGCAATCGAGGTATTAAAAACATATTGTCTTGCGTCAATCGGTGTAACTTTCGCAGTCCAGGAGCTAGCTGATACCTGCCAAGATCACAATCATAGAGATCAACTAATTGCTGCCAGTTTAAACATATACCGTTGCACTAAGTAGGGAAGAAAGTGAAATATGATCTTAAAACTGTAAATTAAGTATTAAGCCCCAAAATAATAATAAACAAAATATAAATAAAAAGCTTAAACAAATATTGCAATAATAATAGAATTGTCTGACTGTAACTATATAATTTTAATAGAAACTGTTTTGTTAAATTTCTGGTAAAACTATTACTACCAGAATTTTTTAAGTCATTTCCTAATGGCTTTAATAAATGAGGTGGCTCGCTAAAGAAAATTATTTTTCTACCCATGTCATATCGATTATGAACCCAATAAACAACTCCATCAACAGACATATTTGAGCCATCAGCTAATTCATGAAGTTTAAAGAATCTCCTATTTGGAGATGCCCCATCGGGCAAAACAGCAACAACCACTAAATCAATACTCTCTGATATTCCTATTGCTTTCCAAACAATAGGAAACAATTGATCACTTAATAAACCAGCTGTACTAAAGTATGCTAACGGATACATGAAACGCTTCAAAAGACCACCAACCATTAAACACAGTATGTGTGATGCAAGATCCTTAGGTTTTTGTATTTTTAGGCTAAAACATCTGTCAAATTCATTAAGTTCTTCATTCATGTCACCTAACTCCCTTAGCTCTCCTGATGTCAAACAAAAAACAAGATTTTGCTTTATCTTTATCTCATCAAACATTATAATTGCTTACTTTTCATGATCTTTTAGCGTTTCTTTTTTTAAATTTAAACATAATCTTGAAACTATTTCTGCTACAAATCCTGAGTTACTTGAAGCAAAACCAATGTATTGGTTAAGCGTTATTCTATGTGGCAATTCAATAAAACCAGAGTTTCGAATGTGTTAGCACGCAGCTAAGAATTAAATAAATCAATCATATATAGTATAATACTGTAAAATGCTTTTAAAAATAAAAAGGTAATTAAAAAAGATAATTAAAATAAATAAATGGGTAATATATTTCAAAAAAACATCTTTTGTTTAAAAAAAATTAAAGGGTGCCATCGAGCAGAGTTTTTATTCTTTAATCCACAATTTTTAAGTTGTTGTTGCTATTAAAAATATTTTGGAGAGTCTTTTGGAAAGCTAAAGGTACTATTGTTTTTTAAAACTCCAATTACAACATCATTTAGTTCGTCAGGCAAAAAAATGCCTTCTTTTTCAAACATCACTTAAGGTAAAAATTCGCTTTAGATACCAGCAAATTGTATGCAATTATGTTCCAAGTAAAGTTTTTATAAATTTTTAAACTATTTTCATTAACTGGAATTCCACTAATTTCTTGAACTTTGTTAAAATAATAATAATTTTCACTTTCACTAGTTTTCATAAATTTGTACACGCTGGCGATTTCAAGAAACTTGTCGAATGAAGTAATAGGTGATAAAACAGGTGGTAACAAAGTATTATTTGATTTACTTAGGTCATCTTTTAAAACACCAGAAGACTCAATTTTATAAATATGCTTATTTAAATGTTCATGGCATATTAAACAAGTTACTGCTTTATGTTTGGTAAAATCAGCAATATCTACAGGAAATGCAATAGATGGACTTTTCTGGTATTGCTGGAGTTTTCTTCGACAGTTATTGCATAAAAACTTTGGATGGACATTTTTACAATCATCATTGAGATGGTGCCCAAAAATATCAAATATTTTCTTACCGAATTCCAGAGCAGTCTTTTTATGAACATAACTTTGGTCTATTATTATTTTTTGCTTACAACGGCAAATTTTGGATAATTTTTTTATATGTATTCCAATTTCATTCATACTTTAACTTATAAAATAGTAAAAGAATTTTAAATTTTTTATAAAAAAGATAATTAAGAAGATCAATTTTAATTATTAATTAATTATTTTAACAACACCAATATTTTACTAACTGTAATAATATTTATTACCCAACTAAATAAAATTATTACCCAACTACATAAAAAAATACTTCTATTTTAATTGGTATAATCTTGTATTTTATTTGTACAAACAAACAAAAACTTGATTAGCAAAAGCAAAAAACAATTACTTCACCTTAATCGTGATTTTTGTTTTAATTAACTTCTTGATTGATCGAATAGTTGTTAAAAACATATCCAACAAACTTTTATTTTATCCATTTCAATTACAACTCTCAAAGCTAATTGATTACATTTCAAAATTTTTCATTTCTTTTACAAAAGCACCATTTTGACTTGAATAATTATACTAAAAAGACGTTGTAACAAACGCATCGTAAATCCATTTTCGGCTTCATTTCCCTCCAGCTAAGCTATTATACCTGCTTGGTATTATTTAAAATAAGATTTTGAATTTTCTAAAAAACGCAGACCTAGAACGTTTTTAACGGTTATACATATATATATATAATTTTTTTATTTATTTTTTTAATTTTTTTTTAGGTGCCCCAAGAAGTCAAAACGGTCTTGTCACAGAGTACCGCGGAAGTGCATTTAACCGGAAAGTTAACGCCTTCTTCCTTACCGTGGCGAAAATTTGTCCAGAGCTCGTTTCGAACCTGGATCTCCTGCTTATTATTACTGCGCCACGGCCGCACCATATATATTATGTATATTATATATATATATATATATATATATATATATATAAATATATATATATATATATATATATATATATATATATATATATATATATATATATATATATATATATATATATATATATATATATATATATATATATATATATATATATATATATATATATATATATATATATATATATATATATATATGCAGCAGATAGCCTACCGAAAGTCGGTAAAGTATTCGCGCGAAGCGAATATTTTCGCTATGATAAAAAGCAATCTTGATTAATCTTTCTTGATCAATTAATCAATCTTTCCACTTATTTTCTTTTCCGCAATTTTTTTTTTTTGTTATCAACAATAAAAATCACAGCAGTAAGTTTCGCTGTGTATTTAAATAAAAGCAATTATTACTTTTTTGCATACTTTCTACTTTGAAACATGTGGAAATTTCTTTCCATGCCTTAATTTTAACATTTCTGTCTCTGTATAAAAGATGTGATATACGTGATTTTATAATATAATAGTTTAATATAAAGTTTTTTTTATAAGAAAGTATAAGAAAATAAATTCTAAACTCTGATATGAACATTTCTGTTAATAACTGTGGCTGCAAGAACAAACAGCAAGTATGACTCCATGTGGGATTTTTCACAAAAAGGGATATCTTCGTGTGGTCACTCGAAGATAAACATTCTTGTAAAATATAACTTTCGGAATTGACAATGTGCGAATTTACATTTGTAAATTCTTGACTTAAATCTTGCTCCTTAATTGATGAATTTACTAATGTTTGCTAATGTTCCGAGTAAATTTAAAGAATTTCAATAAGAACGCCCGGTTGAGAGTTTTGTTTCTTTGCCATTTTAAAAACAACGTGCTTTCGTTTTTTTACTGCTGACATCACGTGATATAATTTTAAAACTCGATTGGTTTTCCTTATTTCGATTCACAAAAAGTGGAAATGATTCCGACTTTTTTTTCGCTGTAGCGAAACGCTGTATCGCTGACATAGTTTCCAGAAATGTTTTATCTGCGCATGCTTATTGACGAAAAAACTCGCTTCGCGCGAATATTATGTCTTTTGTAAAAATGGCCTTGTAAAAAACAAAGTGTAAAAAAAAAACAATGTCTGCAGCAAATTGTTTAACATATATGGTTGAACTACTTCTCTTTATTCGCATGGTATTCGCATGGTATTCGCATGGTATTCGCATGGTATTCGCATGGTATTGCTATATTTTATCTTCCTAAAGTTCAGAGTTACAGACTATAATGTTCAATAGAGAAGAAAATTGAAAGAGATTATCATAAAAGATCGTTTGATTGATTTAGCTTTAAGAAAACAAATTACTAGTGAATCTTTACAAGTATGCGAAAGACATTTTGAAGAACACAAAGTTGATAGAAGTAAGCTAAGTGTTTACATATTCAAGTGTATGTAAGTGTATACAGCCCAAATTTTTCCATAATTTTAGAAAGCTGTTGGTATATATGGACTTGAATGCAAGTAAAAAGTTATAGAAACAACCTGTGATGGCGCTGCTCCTAACCAAAAATTGTTAAATGCATTTACAATTATCTAATTCTAATGATAAAAAGGATGCAGATGTCACATATAAAACTATTAATCTACATTGTTCTGAAAGGTATGTTTACGTTTTATCTTACTCCCAAAATCTTCTTAAAACAACAAGAAACTGAGTCACATAGCAGACATTTTTAAAGAAGACCAAACTTGTGGTTTACATCTACTTGCAAAATTATCATATGAACACATTAAGTTATCATCTTATTCTATTATGAACGTCAAATTGGCAGCTCAAGTTCTTAGTACTACTGTTAGTAAAGTCTTTTTTAACTATGAATCTTCAGATGATTTTGCCACAGCTAACTTAGGCTCAATGATTGACAGTTTCTTTGATATCATGAATATTATCACATGGAATAAATAAGTAATCACATGGAATAAATTCAAAAGTAAAAGCCATACTTAGTCCCATTTTCTTCTGCTGATGACTATCCTTTTAATTGGTTTAAAACAAAAATTTTGCCATATTTTGAAAAGTGGTTAAATTCCATCAATAACCGTGAAGGTAATTTTACTCTAAACAATAGAAGTAAAATGTTTATATTGTGGCAAACCTATGAAGGAGTTAAAATTACTGTTAATTCTGCTGTTGAGTTTATAAAATTATTAATCTCAAAGTGAAGATATTCACTTTGAGATCAATGAAGAACCAGTACCAGACAGAAAGCGAATAAAAACATCAATAATTTTTAAGTTTTATAGTTTAATCTCTTTATGTTTAAAAATTATAACCATATAAAATTTGTAACCCTCTTAAATTTAGGGAAGTTCAAACTTTATAAGGTTGAAAATTTATCGATGAATATAAATCTAGTTAAGAATAGTACAAAAAATATTCTGCCAACTTGTTGCTCTTTATTTGGACAGAGAGGCAAAAATTTGGGGAATTTTTTGTTCTTATGCTCCAATCATCGCAATTTTTTGCAAAGCATATTGCAAATATTTGACATAAGTATTAACACTCGCTGATACTTATTATATATACGCTCAAAAATATATATTGATCTAAAATTATCTGAGGTGCTTAATAAATGCTCTTGTTTATTAATTTCTAACTGGGTAAAGGGACTTAGCAAACGGATGGGTGGAAATTTTTTATTTTTATTAGTGCACTTATATCTTATAATTTTTACCAAAAAAAGTTTTTTAAAAGTTTTTTTTAGTTTTAAGATATAATTTCCATGCTGATAACAAGTAAAATTTGTTAAAAAGACATTTTTTATTTTAATGATTTTATTAAATAAAAAAGTTTAATAAACAAACTCAATAAGCTCAGAATTAATGGGAAAGTTTTGAAAAAAACTTGGAATATGGTAATAAAACCCTAAAATGTTGGCCCTAAATGTTATCAAAAAACTATTAACTACGCAAAATTTCTAATCCCCACAACGAAGTGTGAAGAACAAATGAAGTGTCTATAAATTTTATATAATCGTTCTTATAATTATTATTATCCTTGTTGAGTTGAATTATATGTATACTAAAACTAACTTGTTTTTATATTTTAGTTTATATATTATTATATGAAGAATAAAGCTTTCTATGTTGGCTTAAAATTAATTATAAACTATTAAATTCACTACACTACAATTTATTCTTCATATTTTAATGGATAAATATCTAAGACCGGAATGATTTGACAGCAATCCCAATTCTACATCAGCTTCAAAAGAATGTTCACACTGGTTTAGAACTTTTACAAACTTCATAAAAACTAAACAAAAAGAAGATGAGTTAGATGTCCTCATTAACTATTTATCTCCTTCCGTGTTCGACTATATTGCTGACATTGAATCATTTGATGGCGCGATAGAAATCCTGGAAAACTTATTTGTAAAACCTGAAAATGAATTATTTTCCAGACATCAGTTAGCTTCACGTAAACAATCATCCGGAGAATCTATTGATGAGTTTTTGCAGGCCTTACATGCACTCAGTAAAGATACTACTCTACTCTTAAACTTACTGAGGCCTATAATCAAGTTTGTTCATTGGAAAACGCTCATAGAAATAACAAAATGTATTCACATACAAAGTATAGTAATCTTGCTACAATTAATAAACATTCTAAATGTATTACTGAGCTTGCTTCAGTTTCTACTAAGCCTAGTGGACTTTGTTATTTCTGTGGAAGTAAACGTTACCGTCGACAATCATGTCCTGCGAGAGACGCAAAATGTAACAATTGTGGTAAGAAAGAAAATTTCAAGAAAGTATGCAAATCATCAAAAAACTTTGTCACGTCTGCTGCTGCTAACTTACATGCAAAAAGTTTAGCCTCAATTACTTGCTTTTCTATCAACTCACTCAACTTTATTGTTTATATCTATATTGCTAGGGCCAAGATAAGAGCTCTTGTTGACACAGGAAGCTCTGACACATTTATAAGCAAATCATTATGTGACTCTTTAAAGCTTAATATACTCCCTTCTAATGAAAGATTCTCTGTGACTGATACTTCCTTATCTAGTTAAATTATAGATAAATTTTCCACTAACTTCACTTTATTTGGTATGAAGTACTATAATTATAACTTTTTGGTTATACCCTGCCCTTGCAAACAAATCATACTTGGTAGAGATATCCTACAGCTGCATAAAAGTCTTTATATCATTTATGGTGGTAAAAATGTTTTTTAAAAATCTGTTCTCAAAATAATATTACAATGAAAGCCGGGCCGGCGCCAGAGTATTTGGCACCCTAGGCGAATCTGACACACTGCGCCCCTACCCCCTACCCAACTTACTTTCACAAAGGAATGTTTAAGTTTTGTTATTACATTTTGTATTTACATTCGGAAGAATGCATACATGCATAATCATAAAGAAGCGTATATTCGTGTAACTTATCAATTTTATGCACTTCAGATTCTTTGTGTTCTACGAGTATTACATTATGTATTTCATTATGTAATTCTTCTGATACTTTCATTTCATCGGCTTCCCTGTCTGCTTCAACTTGATTTTTTAACTCATCTGTGCCATTTTCATTTCTCTGCGGTGAACATAGATACTTTAACAAAGAACCAGCCTGTTTTGTTATAAACCCTTCATTTGCAGCCCGTCGTTTACAATATTGCGCAATTTTTTCTTTCTGCCATCGTGGATTGAAATAACAAAGAAAACTGCTAAAAATAATAAGTGCATCTTTAATATCTTTAAATTAAAATATTATTTTAACTTCTTTATAAAAGTTTTCAAGATGCATTTTAAAACTTTTAAAGCTCCATAAATTTAAATAACAACACTCTATTATAATAAAAGCACAATCAGTTAATTTGATGCTATACTACTTCGTAATTGCTATCATAGAATATTTAATTAAAATTAGTTTCTTACTATTTCTGAATTAACATGCCAGCAAAAACATAATTCTCAATAAAGTTAAATGTACTAAAATTTTCTGTAAATGAGTAATGAAAACTTTGCATTGCATTGCTTCAAAATTTCATCCTGCATAAAAAGTGTAAAAAGAAAAAGGAAATCGCGTCAAATGAAACAAAAGTATCAAAGTTGATTCTTTTGTTTTATTTTACGCGATTCAAAAGAGTACTTTTTCAAATTTCCAAAATTCAATTCAAAGAGATTTGAAAAAGAATTTAGCTATGTTTTAATATATTTATTTTTCAGGTAGCTAGTTTTAGTGCCGCCCTAAAAAACTTGTCGCCCTAAGCTGCCGCCTAGTTTGCCTTGTGGTTGAACCGGCCTTAAATGAAAGCTAGCACTCTTTTCCTTTTCTATCTCCAGAATGTAGACCGATTGTTTCACCTTCTAGACGATATAACTTAGAGGACAAAGCATTCATTGAGCAAGAAACTAAAAAACTTTTGGAACTAGATATAATTGAACCCAGTAACTCTCCTTGGCGATCACAAACAGTTGTTACCAGGATTGAGAGACATAAGAAACGCATGGTCATTACTCACAAACAAAAAATCGATTTGCACTACTTGATGCTTATCCTTTACCTAACATCAATGATTTAGTTAACTCTGTTGCAAAATATTCATTATTTAGCCCAATTGATTTAAAAAGTGCTTATCACCAAATACCTCTCCTAGAAAGTAACAAGCATTATACTGCCTTTGAGTCCAATGGACATTTTTTCCAATTTAAAAGAATTCCTTTTGGCCTCCCTAATGCTGTTGCACAATTTCAATGAATCATAAATAAGTTTATTCAAGAAAACAAATTAGAAGATACCTTTGTATATTTAGATAACTTGCTTGTATGTGGTACATCTAACAATAAAAACGATTTTAATTTAGAAAAATTTTTTGAAGTTTCTAAGAAAGTAATGTTTACGTTCAATCAAGAAAAGTCTATATTGTCTACTTCGTGTATAACCTTCCTAGGTTTTATTATAAAGAGTGGCTCTTTTTCCCGTGATCCAAATCGCTTAAAGTCATTAATTGAAATGCTTGCTCCCACTGATAGTGCTTCTCTTCGTAGAGTCCTTGGTATGTTCTCATACTACATATATATCAAACATTTTTCTTACAAAATTTATCCTTTATCTCTAACGTCTACCTTTCCACTGTCAACTGAAGCTATTAAATGAAAGAATTAACCTATCAATCAGCTCTACAAGCTATTGATAAAAGTATACCATTTGAGGTGGAAACAGATGCCTTTATTTGGTATGACAGCTTATATATATTCAGATAGAGGCACTTGCTTCATGTCTACAGAGTTCCGCAATTTTCTTAATTCTCGAGGTGTCAACCTGAGTAGAACTACTACTTATAATCCTCAGGGTAATGGTCAGTGTGAAAGATACAATGGCCTAATTTGGAAAGGAATTTCGCTTGCTCTTAAATCAAAGAATTTGCCTACTATGAACTGGGAACATGTTTTACGCAATGTCCTTCATTCAATGCGTTCCTTAGATTGCACTTCTACAAACACTACACCTTACGAACGATTATTTGGAATCAATCAACGTTCTTCTAACGGACACTCTGTTCCTACATGGTTAACTAATTCGGGTCCTATATTGCTTAAAAGACATGTTCGACACAGTAAATAAAAAACTTTTGAGTACAGGTGGCAACATTTATGAACCAAGTAAAAACAGACTATCACCAGAAAGTGGTGAAAAATTAATGTTTATACATTATAACTTGAGGGCAACAAGTGATAATTGATTTTCATGTTTTTGACATTTTATTTTACTAAAATTTTTGATTTATGATTATTATTACTATTACATAATACAGTTATACAACTATAACAAAATACATAATTGAAGTTTTTTTTTTCCAAATATTTTTTATCAGTTAAACCAGTTGAGTAGCAAGCTTGTAAGAAACTTTCTCTGTAGAGAAATTTATTTATTTTACCACAGCAATAATAGGCATCACGTTTAACAAACTTAAGTTCAATAAAATATCTTTTTGCCTAAATTCCTATTTGTTATTTTAAGATAAACAAATGGTGATTTTATAATATTAGATTTTTGTGATGATCTAAAATAATACTCAATTGATGCAGGGGGGGGGGTATTTATTTTACAAGTATTTTAGTTGAGTAATAGTTATGGTAAATCTGTTATTCCATTTGGTCAGATTAAATTTATTCTGTTTTGAAAATACATAATAAAATTTTAACCTAAACTGTATTCAAATACATTTAAAAAATCTTTTAATAAAAACTTTATCCATTTAAACTGTAGCTATGGTACGAGTTAAATTTTATTTATACTTAGATAAATGTATGATGAATTCCAAATTTGCATTATTAGCCGAACATTTGCTAAGGTTCGGCCGAAACGAACTTTCGGTACATCCCTAATATATATATATATATATATATATATATATATATATATATATATATATATATATATATATATATATATATATATATATATATATATATATATATATATGTATATAAAATAATTTGTAATTATAATTAAAAACGTTTGTCTTGTCTTTTTTATTATAGATTATTTAACAGTTATTTATATTATTATTTATTAATGTAATTTATTATGAATAAAAAGAATATGAAATTAAAAATAAGTTGTCGTTCAAAATTCTCCAAATATAAAAAATAACAATTACTACTTTGCCAAACCATATACTCGTATATTTTATTTTCAATAACTGTTATGTTTTAACGACTTTAAAGTGCATTTCAATGACAATTTTAAGTATAAAACATAATTTAATAATAAACTAATAATAAATCAATACGAATTTTATTTTTAAAAATATAGCAAAATAATTTTACACATTGGAGTTATCACTTTAACTTTCTCTTTCTAAATCTGATATTCTTAATAGAGAAAGGTCGATACATTTGCATCGGCAGATTTTTTCATTTTTCCCGATAGCAGCAGATAGTTTTCTTATTTTATCTTTATACCATTCATCCAAAGCAGGTTTTGGGGCAAATTTCTTGATGCTGCATCCTTCTTCGCCTATTCGTAAAAGAGAATCAAGACAATCACGTGATTTTTTCTTTTGTTTGTTTCTCTAATTCGATTTTTCTCTGTTAATGCGGAAAAACATACATTCTACTTTAGCGTTTGTAAATAGACAAAGTAAAAGCAACTCAAATACGTCTAACCCATTTCAACATTAAGCAATAACTATATCTGATTTAAATTTCCACGTTTTCAAATAGTATTCACCTAAAGAATCTTTTAGCATTGGAAATATATAACTTTTTAAAACAATCCACTCGATAAAAATTTCATCAGTTTTACACCCCCAATTTTTTAGGATGTCTTTAAAATATGAAACCACTTCTGCTATTTCTTTATCACCAAATGTAATTACAGAGTTCATTGGCCAAAAAGAAATGTCCAAAAGAAGCATATAATTACAGAATAAAGGAGATACCTTAATATCTTTGAAACGTAAATCCATACTAGTTGTTAAACTATTCATTATATCAGTATAAATGCGTTGCACCGATGCATTAGTTTTATTAAAATTTTCTAAAGAATGGTTTTGGTAAATAAAATTGCCATCTTTTTCAATTATACTTTCAATTAATTTTTTGTAGTTTGTTAAAATAGTTTGCTCTGTTGAAATATTGCCTAACGAACTATTTAAGAGAACTTTAAGTTTTTCCATTGTCCAATTAAATTGCTGCACCCTGCGGACAGCTTTTACAGGATCATGTAAATCTTGCTGGAAGTCAAAACTCAAACATCTTAACGGTGCAAGAACATCTAGATAAACAAATAAATGTATTACAACAGTGTTGATAAACGGCGTAAATATTTTCGCCTCTACTTTTCTTCCGCAACAGACGGCGACTGCCTCCCAATTAATTTTTATAGGCAAAATTTTCTTTATTTCGCTTCCAGTAGCTTCCGCCTTTCCATTGGCGGCCGCAGTCAAAAATTTTTTTTTGGAGGCAAAATATTTTGGAGGCCGCCTCCAATAGCTTCTGCCTCCCATCTGGCTGCGGCCGCCAAATTGGAGGTTGAAGTATTTGCCTCCCGCCGGCGGATGTAATAAAAAATAAATGCACGTTTGTCTTTAAGTTAACGAGCGATTAAAATATTATAAGAACAAATGTTAAACATTTGACATCAAAGTTTTATTTTATATGATTTATTGACTATTTAAAAAAAATTTTGAAAAAAAATTATTGGACAGAGTGGTCTAAAACGGGCCCCTTAGGTAACACGGGCCCTATCAAATCTCTAGTTTGATAATAACTATTGTAAATTTAACTGTTGAATATTGTGCAACAGGCTATAAACATTTAAGAAAAGTTTTTTTCATTGGTATTTTTAGGCAAAAAGAATATTTGAAAGAAGTACTTTTGAAATTTTTTTGAGCTAAATATTTTTTACTGTAATCGTAAAAAACACTTATGTTTATTGTGTTATTTTGATACTTTTTAAAGCTTTAACATGTTATCTTTTAATTAGCGCAAGATTTTTATGAGAATAGTCTAACAATTTATGTTTTTCACTGAATATTAATAACACACTCCAAACCGGTTGAAATGGGCTTCGGGGCCCATTTTATCCGTGCAATAAGTAAGATTTTACGGCAAAATATTTCAGCTTAGAGTCAGTTAAAAAAAGATTTAACTAGCAATATTATTAAAGTAGTAAAGGCTTTCATTATTATTTTTATTCGAAAAAGGTATTTGCAGCGACTTCCTTTGCTATTTTTATTTTAATTTAAAGCAACAGCTATGTATTTGTATTTTTAAAAAATTTTATAATCTTTTATTCAAGTCATTTATTTACCTATATATTTGAATATTGATTATAACTTGTACATTTTTGTGAAAATATGCGAATCTTACTTAATTATAGATTTTGCAATATTTTTTATTAATCCTTATTAAGTACAATGTATACATATTATTTAAATATATAATATTGAACTGAATCTAAATGTTATTTTACACTTTGTGTGTTTTTAATTATATTTTTAAAGAGTTTGTAATATATAATTACAAGATTATATATTACAATTATATAGAATATTATTACAATATATAGAGATTTATATATAATTACAAAAAGTTCTTGTGTAAAATGTAAATCCTAAGACTTTTTTTTTATTTAGTTTTGTTTGATTGAATTGGCCAATTTAATCAAACTAATCTAAATTAGTCCAATTGGACTGATTTTATAAGATTTTTATCTATCAAACCCTCTTGTTTTGGATATGGGGAAATATGTCAGAAAAACAAAAAGGCAGTGTTGGAGTGAGAGGTCTATGTCATCAGCTATTAAGGCTGTAAGAAAAAAAGAAATGGCATTAAAAAAAGCATGCAAGTAGTTCAATGTAGCACAGAGTACTTTTTAAAGAAGGTGTAGACATAGTTTGAACTTTGTACTCTTTGCTTCTTTGAAATCACTTGGATCAGTAAAATGTGTGTTTTCTATTGAAACAGAAAATGAGCTGGTGACTCTTATCAAGTAAATGGAAGCTATGTTTTTTGGTTTAACACCTCAAGCCTTGGTAAAGTTGTCTACCGGTTTGCCAAACTTAACATAAATCTCCATAAAAGATTCAGTTCAAAAAGTAAACAAGCTGGTGCTATTTGGTTTTGTTGATTTTCGACTCGAAACCCACAGTTATCTGTAAGAACACCAAAGCCAAAGTCTGCAGCAAGAGCACAGGGCTTTAATCAAGTCAGTGTCGTAATGTTTTTAGATTTATTGCAAGCATTGTAGGAAAAGCATCACTTTTTTCCAGATCGAGTTTATAATGTTGATGAAACAAGCATTACTACTGTTCCAAATAAGCCATCAAAAGTGGTTGCTATTCTTGGAAAGAAACAGATTGGATGCCTAACTTCTGCTGAGCATGGGCAGTTGGTCACAGTGAAAATCCGTATGAGTGCGACATGCAATTTTGTGCAACCTTTTTGTTTTTCCAAGGGTTCACATGAAGTCTGAACTAATGGATGCTGCATCCCCCAGTTCAATTGCTGTTTGTCACCCATCAGGTTGGATGCAAAGTGATATATTTTTTACTTGGTTCATGCACTTTGTAAAGCATGTCATCCCAACAGAGCATGAACTAGTTTTGCTAATATTAGATGGGCATAAAACTCATACTTCAAATTTAAAAGTAACTAATTTAACTCGTCAAAAAAACGTTACTTAATAATGACCTATTATGCACAAGAGGTTGAAAATTGGCTGAGAAATCATCCTGGACGAGTTGCAACTCGTCCAGGATGATTTCTCCAATAGCCGAACTTATCAAATAGCCAAACTGTTTAAAAATAGCTACTTTCGGCCAGCATCTACTATCACTGCTGTTAATGGTTTCGAAAAGACTGCCTTTAAAATGTTAAAATCTGACAAAGCTCTAGGCCCTGATGGTATTAACGGCAACATTATTATAAGTTCATTTGATATTTTAAAAGATATACTCTTTAAGATTTTTTCAAGATTAATTAAACAGGAAATTTTTCCACAAGCTCTAAAATTAGCAAAAGTCATACCAATATTAAAAGGGGTGACATTGAGAATATAAGTGACTATCGTCCAATTTCACTACTTTCTGTATTCTCTAAAGTTTTAGAAAGAATTTTGTACAATAAAATTTATAATCATCTTACTATAAACAATTTATTATACAGCAATCAATTTGGATTTAAAAAAAACAATTTCACTGAACATGTCATTCTACAACTTACAAGAAATATATCTGACTCATTTGAAAATTCTCAATTTACTTTAGGTGTTTTCATTGACTTGGCAAAAGCTTTTGATACTATTGATATATTCTTTTTAAAAAGTTGGAGTGGTACGGAATTACTGGAAATATGGTAATTTGGCTAAAAAGTACCTAAATAATCGAAAACGATTTGTTTATGCAGATGATAACGTATCATCTAATTTGTTAAATATTTCATGTGGAGTTCCTCAAGGATCCACATTAAGACCCCCTCCTGTTTCTAATACATATTAATGATTTTCCAATAGCCTAATAACAACTATGTTTGCTGATGATTCTAACTAATTTCTTTCTCATAACAATATTTTTACACTTTTTAGCAACATGAACATTGAACTATTCAAAATTTCCGAATGGTTTAGATTAAACAAACTATCATTAAATATTGATAAAACTAAATGGATTCTTTTTCATCATTAAGGTAAAAAGCATTGGTAAGCTGCCTAGCAACTTACCTTTTATCGATATTTTTTATCGATAACATAATTATTAAAAGAGTTCTAGAGATAAGATTTTTAGGTGTATATATCGATGAAAATCTTACATAGAAAAGCCACATTGCTAACTTGTGCAATAAAATTTCAAAGAGTATAGGCATTTTATACAAAATAAAAAATGTTCTTGATAAACATACCTTAATTCAATTTTATTACTCGCTAATTCATTGCCATATTAACTTGTTGGCTTTCGGTGTATCCATTTTCATTAAAAACTTGAATAAGAAAGTTTATCTCATTTTTTAAATGTGTAACACTGCATATGGAGTATGCCCTGTGAACATAACCTTTGAATATTGCGCATAAAATTTTGGGGTCATGATTCGAGTGCGGTTTTATTTGAATATTTGTAATGGCTTCTTTTCTGTGGACTTTAAACTCACACTTACCTTTGCTGTTATTTATTATTGTTATATCTAGAAAATTCAGAAAAAACGAATTTAAGAATAAACAAAAAATTAAAAACGGAAATTTAACTTCGCATACTAAGAATGCTGTTTTGAACCTATGCGATACCAAAATTCCTAATAACCAAAATGATCTTCTTAAACTTGGTCCAAACTTTGTACCTTCTTTAAAGCATATCCCTTATATGGATATTATTGCCACAACAGAGTTGTTTGCTTTAAAGCTAGAATACAACAATAAAATTGAAAATGCGCAGGATTTAAGAAAAAATGCTTTAAAAGAACTTAAAATGGGTAAAAAAATTAGTCAAAACTTAACAAGAGAGCAAAGAAAAGCTCTAAAGGAAATTAAGGAAAACAAACTTGTCAAAATATATCCGTTTGTTAAAGGTAATGGGTTTGTGAGAATTGAACACGAAAAAGCTTTAGAAAGAATTCGCGATCAAATTGGTCAAACAAAGGTTTCAAGTGAAGATCCTATTTTTAGTTATGCTTTAAAAATTAAAATCTCTCACAACTTAATAAAAAACAAAGATTTTCAAAAATAGAATATGACAGTATATATCCAAGAGATTCAATCCCACCTCGTATGTATGGTCTAATTAAGGCTCACAAGCCTGAAAAAGCTTACCCTATGAGAATAGTTATATCAACTATCGGTACACTTAATTATGGAATATCTAACTACTTAGTTAAAGCAATACAACCTATCTTAAATAAAAATAAAACATGTTTGAAAAACTCTTTTGATTTTATTAACAAATCAAACTCATGGAATGTAAACAAAAACGAAGTTCAAGTTTCATTCGATGTAATAAACCTGTATCCATCAATTCCACTTAAAGAAGCTACTTTAATTCTTATAGATCAATTAAATAAGAATGATTCCTACAGATGTTCTACCAAGCCTACTATATCAGAAACAAAAACACTTAGAGCTTTGTTTACATCGTTGCTATTTTTTGTGAAACAACGAGATCCATGAATTGAAGAATTCCGGTCCTATTGGTCTTTCATTCATGGTTGTATTGCCAGAATCTTTTCTGCAACATCACGAAGAAAATGCCTTAAAAATGACATTAAATCCTCCTCTCGACTTAAAATCCTATTTAAGATACGTCGATGATAGCCATGCTAGATTTTCAAACAACCAAGAAGTAGAGAAGTTCAAAATAATCTTAAATAAACAACACCCTGCAATACAATACACAATTGAGACAGAAAACCATAACAAAACTCTGAATTTTCTAGATATAACAATAATAAATAACAGCAAAGGTAAGCATGAGTTTAAAGTCTACAGAAAAGAAGCCATTACAAATATTCAAATAAAACCGCACTCGAATCATGACCCCAAAATTTTATGAGCAATATTCAAAGGTTATGTTCACAGGGCATACTCCATATGCAGTGTTACAAATTTAAAAAATGAGATAAACTTTCTTATTCAAGTTTTTAATGAAAATGGATACACCGAAAGCCAACTAAAAAGTATTGCAAATCAAATTAGGAAAAAACGGTCCATAAAGAACAATAGGATTCAATCCGAAAACAATTCTTTCCCAACAGTATTATTACCATGGATACCTTCACTATCACCAAAGCTAAGAAAAATATTTAGAAAAGTTGGCTATAGAGTAGTTTTTAAATCAAATTCTAATTAAAGAACAATACTAACATCTCAAAAACCAAAAAGTGCTTTGGGCGCCCCTGATCAAAAGTTGTTCCAAAATGGGAATGGAAATTTCTTGGAGCGCTCAAATTAATTGCTCGCCACAACAAAACGTTACAAGATCATACATATCTTGTTACTAAGCACCAAGAAGAAGGAAAACGCATGCAAGTTTATTACTTATCCAGGAAGTCACAGAATGAATTTATAGAGGAGTGCAGCAAATTAGTGGTTCGAGAAATAATTCGAGAAATCAATAAATCAATATATTTAACCATCATCACGTACAGCACTTTCGATTCGTCCCACAGCGGCCAAATTACTTTCATTTTTCGTTTTTTGCATTTCAGTGATAATCAGCTTTGGGAGGTCAAAGAATGGCTCCTTCAGTTAGAATAACTTGAAAAGAAGAAGGGATCTTATATAATAAAGTTGGTATTGAATGAGTTGAAAGAGAATGAGCTCGCCATTCTTTTTTAACTCAACGCTAACTTTAACGTCAAAAGTTATCGTGGTCAAGGCTACGACAATGGCGCTAATATGGCAGGTATTTACAATAGAGTTCAAGCTTTGATTGGATAGAATAATCCAAAAGCAACTTTCATTCCTTGCTCTACTCACAGTTTGAACTTATGTGCAGCACACGCTATTGAATCATTGACTCCTGCGAAATCTTATTTTAAAAATAATCAATGCTGTACAATCTGTTTAGTTGTAGCAAATTCTTAATGAGGAGACAGGCTAATCATTACATAAACTTTCTGTTACACGATGGAGCTCAAGAATTGAAGCAGTCTAGTCACTAGCAAAAAATTCAAGAGAGATTTTAAAATCATTACATCGTCTAAAAGAGTTAGATCTTCCTGGCGAAAGTAGTAATGAAGTGCATTATCTATTTAAATGGATGAATTCTTTTGAACTTTTTCACCACCTTTTTGTTTAAATTTTTTTTTGAATGTTTTCACTACCTTTTTGTTTAAATTTTTGATGGCAGTTAACAACGTGAGTCTTCTGCTTCAATCCACTCAACTCACTCTCAATGATGAAGTAAAGATTCTAAATAGCCTTTTGACGGACCTGGATTGAATTTGTTTGTCTTGGGGCCTGATTTTGATAGAAGAACAGAAGTTGTAAAGAACTTTAAATTTAATGAAATTATAGCATTAAAAAACTTTGAGTGTAACGTTTTCAATGTTGCACTCGACAATCTGGCTAGTCGAATGAGATCAAGATTTACAGTAATAGAATAGGAATGTATCCTTGTTAGTTTTCCTTGATTTGATCTTCCCATAAACCTCAAACAGATGAAGAACTAGACTTAAAAGTTCAGAATCTGGCTAATGAAGACTTATGTAAAAACGAATTTTCTGGCTTATAAAGACTTATGTAAAAACAAATTTTTTGGTGAAGTTCGGCTTTTTTTTTTTCGTAAGAACAAATATTCTAACCAGCAAAAAGCCTGTCGAAATGTAGTTTATGCAAAGGGGCTGCATTCAATATTTCCACAAGTGTGTGTTTCACTTAGAATTTTATTAACATTACCCGTTTCAACATCTTAAGGTGAAAGATCTTTCAGCAAGTTAGCTATCATCAAAGATTAAAGTTGTTTCACAATGAACCAGAAGCGAATGTGCTACTTGATGATCCTTTCAATTGAATCAGATTTTGCTAATAACGTTTTTTTATGAAAAATTTATTTTAAACTTTGCCGCTAAGAAGACCCTAAAGTATGATAGGGCATCGAATAAACTTTTGGACCCGGGCATCACAAAAGCTCTGGGCGGGCCAGCTGAAAATCCCGGAACTTTGTGTTTAGAATCCCGGGATTTTCGGGACCCAAAAACGTCCGGGATTGCAATCCCTATCATTTGTTGGGGGAACAAATGACAAATATATATATATATATATATATATATATATATATATATATATATATATATATATATATATATATATATATATATATATATATATATATATATATATATATATATATATATTTGATGTTGAGTTTGATAACTATGAATTATGACAACAAGTAGAATTGCTAAAGATGAGTGTGTCATATGTAAACGTAAATAGAAATAGTTTTGTTTAGAAAAGTTAGAATTTAGATTTCGTATTTTTTTTTTTGTTAGACTTTTATGGAAGAGTTTTTGATTGAAATTGAAAATCAATTGTTATATATATATGTAAAAATCGTAACAATGGACATACATTTTTTTAAAGTACGCATTTATTTTACAACTACCATGTAATTACAAGTTATTTAAAAACTTTGGGATATAAATTTGTTGAATTTGGTTATTCACGAGCAGTGAACGTCTTAGGGAAAAATAAAGTACATTAGAATAGAGGATAATTATTTTTCTAACGAAGCATATTTAGACAATTTTCAAGGTAAAAATAAAGATTATTAGAAGTCTATTTGAAAAAATATTAATACAATGGCAAAAATTAAAAAAAAAATTGCACCCAAACAATACAGTAATAAAAAATACTAAAATGTAAGGCCTAAAAATGGAAAAAAAATTAATGCTAATGTGTAAACGTAATTTGAGTTGTGGTTAAGTAATAAATGTTTTCTCAGAGTCGCGTCTATTATTACTGGTGTTTTGATAAGGATCAGCACTAATAACTAGTTTGTATAGATATCATCTCCACTTATGCTTTACCCCATCGCATACGCCTTTTTTCATACTGCAATAAAAAAGGACTTAAAGCGTGTACACTAAATAAATGTGAAAGAATAAGCACGTCGTTTTTTTTCAGTGGTTGTATTAAAATCTTTTTAATTGTTTTGTATTTTGTTTACAACGTGTTGTGGTTTCAAAAAAATATGTTAGTTTTTGGATTTAACTTGAAATTAGTTTTAAAAATGACAAAAGAAGAAGACGTAAGAGAAAAAATTATGCACAAATATTTACAAAATCCTAATAGTAGCTACAATTCGATAGCAAAATTGTTGCAAATACATCCATACACTGTTAGTTGAGTTATTCAACGTTTTTTTCAAACAAAATCGATCAAACGCAAATCTGGAAGAAAGGAAGGTTTGAAGGATATAAAACTAGTTAGAAAACTGGTTAACAGTTTTAAGAATAACCCAAGCCTTTCACTGAGGAAATGCGCAAAAATATATGGATTTTCTCATAGTTTTGTTGCAAAAGTTAGAAATAGGGATTGCAATCCCAGGATACGGGATCCCAGGATCCCGGACGTTTTTGGGTCCCGAAAATCCCGGGATTCTAAACACAAAATCCCGGGATTTTTGGGATTATAGCAGGGTTGAATTAATTAAATTATTAAGAAAATATCGACGAGGAAATGGGATTATGCTTTCTTCCCCCCAACAAATGATGGGATAGCAAATGTGGATTTACTCACCAATGAACAAAATATCGATGAACTAGTGAAAAAAGTCCGTAAGGTAGTTGTTCTTTTTATACAATCCCCGACAAAAAATGATGCAGTCTTGCAAAAATATGTCAAAGAAGAGAAAGGCAGCGAGCTTTCGCTTATTTTGGATGGCAAAACAAGATGGAACTCTCTTTTATCGATGCTAGAGCGTTTCCTTGCTTTAAAAACATGTATACAGAAAGCTTTAATTGACTTAAACCAACCAGTTTCCTTAAACGAAAGTGATTTTGTGGTTCTTTCGGAAATAATAGAAGTACTTGCACCTGTCAAATTAGAAGTAGATGTGTTATGCAGACGAGATGCTAATCTATGCACTGCAGATGCAGTACTCATATTTTTATTCCAGCAGATTGTTTAAAAACAATCTCCCTTTGCTAATAAAATGTTCTAAGCTATAAAAACAAGAATGGAAAAAAGACGATATGAAGAAATTTCTGGTTTTTTAAATTACCTTCAAAATCCAAAATATGATGCTGTGAATGATGAAACAAATGTCTGCAAAATTTTTGGGATTCCTCCTCAAACCCTTATTAGGAACCAGATAAAAAAACTTATTGAGAGACTAGCTGCTTTTAAAAATGATAATTTAGAAAAATCAAGTTGATGAAAATATAATGGCTGTCGTTAGAAACAATTGCACAAAGCATGAAAGCCATCAAACCAGAAATACAAACTTTAAATTTAATGTCAATAATAAAGAAAGAAATACATCTGTTTGAAAATAGTAGAAACCGGGGGCATAATTTGGAATTAGTATACCAATATTTGTTATCTATTCCACCGACGAGCATCGAACCTGAGCGGGCATTTTCCGCAGCTGGGTATTTGGGAAGTAAAATAAGGAGTAGGCTAAATGACCAAACCTAAGTTGCTCTACTATTCCTCCGGGCATATTTTCAGACAAAAAAAGAAAGTTTGTAAATAAAATATGCATTTAATATGAATTGTTTTTTTGTTTTACATTTATTATTTAGCTCCCATTTATTTATAAATATAAAATAAAGATTTTCTTTAATTTTTGTTACTCAATATTAATAAACAACTTATTTTGTTATTTTTTACAAAGTAGCTTGTTGCTATAACTGCTACATCGGTAGCCAAGTTTAGGAAAATTTATGTTTACAAATTTATTTTGAAATTTTGATTGCTGCCTATTACACAATTGAAACAATTTAAGGCGCCATAGAAAATTAATTTAAGTTATTAAGGCATAATGAAATTAAATAAAAAAATGATAACATCAAAAAGTATATTCATATATGCAGTATTAACTTCTGTTTTTTAGCAAATACCTCACATTGTATATAATCCTGGGATCCCGGGATTTTAACTTCTTCAATCCCGAAATCCCGGGATCATTAATCAAGCCCGGGATTGCAATCCCTAGTTAGAAACAAACATGGTTTTCATTCTTTCAAAGCACAAAAAGTGCCTAACCGTTCCGAAACTTAAAAAAAAGTGCAAGAACCCGCGGCAGAAAGTTGTATGACTATTTTTTTTCTAAAAATTTCTGTATTATTGAAGATGATGAAACTTATATCAAGTACGATCATCAACAAATTCCTGGTGCTGTTTATTATATTGCCAAATGTAGAGGAAAAGTAGATAAGAAATTTAAATACACAAAACATGACACATTCTCTAAAAAAGCTTTGATTTGGCAAGCTATTTGCAGTTGTGGCAAAAAATCAGCACCCTATATTTTTCAGTCCACACTTTCTGATCAAATATATGTTAAAAAATGTTTACAAAAACGCCTTTTACCTCTCATTAAATCACACAATAACAGATAAACTAGCTATGAAATGGTATAAAAAGATTAATGTGAAATTTGTCCCTAATACAGAAAATCCTCCAAACTGCCTAGAATTGAGAGTTATTGAAAAGTACTGGGCTAATATTGAAAGAAAAATGAAAAAAACAAAAAAGCTTTGCAGAAACATTAAAGATATTAAAATATCATTTAAAAAAGCATCAAATAGTTTTGATTCTTGTTCTGTCCGCAAGCTTATGGGTGCCACTAAAGCTAAAGCTCGAAATTTTATTAGATTCCCACAGGATTAATTTTTTTTTTTTTTAATGTTTGATCTTCTTATATTATTGTATTAAAATTATTACTTGGTTCGAAATAAAAATTGAGGAGTACTTTTTTTTAGTTGTTTTTTTACTTTCACATTTATTTCGTGTACACGCTTTAATACAAATAGCCAGAACCCAACCGTACCCAAATTTATGAAATACCAATATTTATTTGATGAAATGATATTGAAAGTATGTATTCACTGCATGATATAAGTAAAAATAACTTACAATACGACTGAAAGAAAATATGAAAACACAATAAATAAAAACACCCAAAGAAAACTTCATTACTAAATTACTTATTATGAAATACTTCATATAAAATAATTTTTTTAGAAACTCAATAATACAAAACACAAAATTATAGTATAAAATTGAATATAATATACAAGAATTCTTGTAATTTAAACAATTTGAAAAATGAAATTTAAAATCTTGAAATTTAAACAATTGTAACAATAATATGTTTTATAAAATGTGTGTTTATAAATGTGTAAATAAGTGATTACCTATATATTTCTAGAAATATATAGGTAATAATTTCAAGATTTAGAACAAGATCAAGAATAAATTGAATGTAGTAAAAAAAAAAATGATTTAAAAACAAGTGGTTACTCCTATTTTAAAAGTTTTAGAAAAAGTCTAGTTCGTTGTCAATTATCAAAAGTTTTTCTTTAAGTTTATTTTTAAATTAATCTTATGACATAATTGAAAATTATGTCATAAGATTAATTTAAAAAAGTTTTTTTATATAATAGTTATGGAAAATATAACATATAATGTCCATCAGACGTCGTGTACTCATGGACGCCTGTGCCCGTTGGGTATAAATTAAGTTTTCCCAAGAGTTTTATATTTGTCATCACATTAAAAGTCTATTCTGCTTAGATAATGAATTGCTCTACAAGCATGGCTTTGCAAGCCTTGTAGTTTGATAACTTTCTAACATGTGATATAGCGACTAGCCACCTTTGGAGGCTGTCACTAATGGTCCACTAAATAACCGATGAGCAAAACTAAAGTGGACCGCTTAAAATGTCTATATAAGTCCACTGAAAATCTGCTATAGAATGTTTACAAGGTATGAAAGAGGTGGTGAGAGTCAAAGTGGTATAACTCACTTCACTACAACTTTTCAGGGCAGAGCGTTTTATCCCATGAGATATCATTGTTTTCCTTCAGCTACTCATAAAAAAAAAAATTGAAAAAAACTAATTGTAAAATTATAAATCATGTACACTACTCAGATAAATTATGTATTTGAGAAGAACATTTTTATTATTGAATTCTACCAGGTTCAATTGTCTAAATAACATTTTTTTTCATTTTTCATCAAAAAAATGGCTGGATACCACCTTAATATATATAACTATAACTAAATATATATAATATATAATTAATATATAAATATATAAATATATATATATATATATATATATATATATATATATATATATATATATATATATATATATATATATATATATATATATATATATATATATATATATATATATATATATATATATATATATATATATAGTTATAACTGAGTGTAACTCGTTATATAACATATTACCAATGACGCCATTGGTGCTATGGTATTTAATGATCAGACGAAGCACCCAAAACATTACGACAAGAAGAAAAAGGAATGAGAGTTTTTTTAAGGCAGAGCCGTTGTAAAGAGGTGTTGTATGAAAAAGGGGATGAAAAATGTTTCTTTTACCAAATAACGACCAAAATAAGGCCCTCCCTTTTTTGACATTTACCGACAAAGGGTCCAAACTGCCAATACTTTTCGACCAATGTTTCTTAGTTGGGGCGATCCTTAGTACGGCCCCGTGCTTCGGTAAAATGGTGAAATTCTTCCATCAATAAGCGACAAAAAACTAATCTAAATAGGAAAAAAAAAAAAAAATTTAATGTGCTTAACTAAAATTACGTAAAACATACGATCATTTGTTCATTTAGGGATCGTCCATAAATTATTTGACTTTCATAATAAACAAAATAAAAAAGATCAAAATTTTTTAATGAAAATCACAAAAAAGGTTTAATGAAAATCATTTCTCAAACTAAAACAATTAATATGCACGAAATTCTTTTGAAATTTCAATATTTGTTATATCAAAGATTTTTTGTTACTATTTATTTTGTTAAGAACAACCTTTTTATATATTTTTTAGAGCTTTTTTTGGTTGGGGTACAATCAAAAAAGTCAGTCAAAAATTGAATATAGAAAAACGAATAAACAATATTTAAGCTTTATTATAAATTTCTTAACACAATTAAAGTAAAGGACATTGATAAAAACTTGATTTTATAAAATTATCAATTATTTGATGTTTGATTAATTTAAACATAAAAATCATAGCTAACAACTCAAGTTATTGACAAACAATTTAAACTTACGCTATTAGTGTATACAGCATTTTTTTAAATATTCAAAGAATATGACTTAAATAAAACCTTTCTTTCCTTGACATTATTATAAAACGACTAAATAACTGTATACAACTTTATTCTGCTAGAAATGTTCTAAAGTTACTTGAATAACTAAACTTCAAAAAGATTAAAAAAAAATCGTTATCCATTAAAAATGTCTACTAAAAGCGCTAATCACAATATTTTAATAAAATAAATACAAAAAAATTACCAGTAAAATGTTACTCTAAAAGGAGGAGTAACAGACAAGATATGAAACTTGCGATATTGTATTGCAACAAATAATTAAATAATTCTGAGTAAATTTGCCATCTTATACAATAAGAAAAGTAAATTTTTGCTGACTGATTGTCTACTTCAGTTTATTCCAATAATATACAATATACCGAAATAAGCAACCACATAGCTTTATGTCAGCATGCTACTAGCAGTTGCCATATATATCATGTACAGATCCAAAATAAATTATTTCATTTAATATAAAGATCAATATTCTTTTTTTTCTTTCTATTACTCACCTCTGAGGTGAATAATAAAAAGAATTTTTTTTAAATTGTGGTTACAACCTTTTCTCAACTTTTAAACTTTAAAATACAAAACCTTGACAAACAAGGCCACTGCGCTCAGAAAATAAGCTCTTAAAATAATAACATCCATAAATTAGTGAAGGAATTTATCATACCTTTTTTATTTGACTGACTTCGACTGTTATTGTACTGTGTGAAATATGGCATTTGCATGTAGCATGTTGATACAGAGCTATCTGAATCACTAATTCAGCATTCCATTAATGGAATGAACTGAAACAGACAATCAGTCAGAATACAATTCTTTATTCTATATTCTATACTTTAAACATTAATTGCTAAATTATTTCTTGCAATAATTTGATTTGATTTTAACAATTTTTTTGTTAATGAAATATATAATAATATATCTTCTTATGATGTGAAAGATTTCTGAAATAGTTATTCTCTAGTGCATTCTGATACAATAATTCTTTTTTCGAATAAGTTTTTTTCCCGCTGATTCCAAATATGAATAAAAAATTGTAGACAAAAACAAAAATGTGTTTGTGTCATTAATTTAGCAGAATACTTTATATTCTGCAGAAAGCTATAAAACTGTTCGCAGATAGATGAATTTATTGGATAAAAATTCCCCAAACAATTACACCCAAAAACATCAGCACATTTATGTGTGTAGCCATGAAATACATCATGAAAAAAGGAGGTATTTTTAAAATATCCAGATTCATGGTTGTGACAAAACTGTGACAGGCTGCAAGCAAAGTCATACACAATATTTTCTGAAGCAACTTCAAGATGTGTGTACAATGAGGCATGTGGGTCCTTTCTTCCCTCAGACCCTGGAGTAATATGGAATCCGTAACAATGGCCATGTATAAGGCAAAACCATAAAAAAAGAAAAGATACACCTTTTTTAGATACTTGAGGAAACAATTTATTGCAGATTTTTGATAGAATATCATCAAACATGTTATTACTGGAACTTTTATCTGCAGAAAACACTCGCATTTTCCTTATTTGGCACCCATGCTTTTCAAAATAATATGCTCTACCATATGGCGGTGGATTATAAGTGCCTTCAATGACTTCTGCGTTATTTGGTTTGATATCACTAATATGAATTTTTTTTACAAAGTTACAGCAGTATTGATAACAAAATATCTCCAGAAGATGTATTGTTGCAGTTAGAGGATATTTCCACTAATCTAGCTAGCTCAGGAGAGAAGTGACACAATAAATAACAAAACTTAACAACAAGTTCACAATCACCTAGATAAGATAAAAATTGTTCACATATGCAAGCAATTTATTAGTGAATCGTAATGGAATTAATAAATCAAGGGAGCTATCAGCAGCTATTATTTTAAAAACTTTGGCATAGGAGCATTGCAAAACATTTGGAACAGGTGATTCAGAAATCATTGGCTGAAATTACGGCATGTATTTAGCAGGAATATAACTCACAAAAACCGAATACAACTTTAATGTATCAGCAACAAAGTATAAATAATTTGAGTTTTCAACCGACAAAGTTTAAAGACAAATCTTTTTTAAATGAGCTCTAGCCTCTAAAAACTGTTACAATCTATTTTTTCTGAATCAAAAGTAAATGATTTATCTAGCCGCCGTAATGGTGTTGGAACAATCTCATAAAGTTCAGCTGACTCTATTGGTTTTACAAAAGAATTTTTAAAGCTAATTCCTATTTTTGTTGCATTGCAAGCTAAAACTGGTATTTGTTGATTTTCTGGACATACATAACACCAGCGTGGAAAATAACGGGCGGTCAACGGTCACTGACCGCCCGAAATGACTGAAATTGCTATTTTGACCTCTCAAAATAAAATCTTCCCGGTCAAGTTTGACCGGTTGAAAAAAAAAGAGTTATATAACGTGTGACAAGTTATCAGGATGTCTTTGAAAATGCATATACCAAAATTTCATAAAATGTAAATCTTTGAAAAAAGCTTTTAAAATAATTTTATCGTTTGTACGCTAATTTAAATCGCTTTGTTAGTGAGTATTATTAATGACGTAAGCTATTAATTTTTTTTGCTTTCCTTATAAGACTAATTTCATTTTACTGGTGGTGAAATCCTTAACTGCTTTTTTCATAAATGATTGAAGTTCTTATTTTATTATTGTTCTAATAATAATATAATATTAACTAAAAACATTTTTTTATTCCTACATCTTATTTATATTTTCTTTATATCATTTTATTTAATTTTCTAATAACCTTTTGCTGCCAATTGCAATGAAAAAATGCCTTTATTTTTTATTTTTAGTTAATTTATCCGTAGTCAACAAAACTTACAAATTAGCGAATAAGAGCCGCACACCAAGTCACAAAATAACACCAATAATTCATTTGCTGATGATAACATTGAAAAATTGTATTACTTTAATAATATGCCGTTACGTTATGCTGGCTTCACTGGGAGTGTTAATAATATGTTTGATGCTGGACATAACTTAGTTGATTACACTGTCAAATATTTAGCACCAGATAAAACTGAGTACCGTATGGTTTCAAATTTTTTCGAGTTCTATGAAAAAAGATTGGAGTCCAGTTCTACTTCTTGTTGAATTGTTGGTCGCATTGCCTGTTTCGAATAGTAAGGTTGAGCGTCTTTTTTCTTTTATGAATAGAATTAAAATTGACACAAGAAATCGCTTAACTGAAAAACGGTTAAATAATTTAATTTGGGTAATCAAATTCTTCACTATTTTGGAAACAAATAGTAAAGAATTTGATGTGAATCCTGCCATTGAATTATGAACCGAAGATACGTAACGAATGTCTACACAAGGAAGTCGAAAAATTTATTCAAAAAAAGCAACAAAAAAAACTATAAAGACATTAATTGATTTAGAATCGTCATCAGACAAGTCTTTAGATTTAAAATCGTCTTTCGATGAAACTTTGTATCAGATAAAACTTTGTATCAGATAAAACTTTGAATCAGATAAAACGTATCCTTAATAAAACATTTTTAGCTTCATAAAACTTTGTTTTTTGTATCTTTGACAATTATTATATTAGTATTATATAAAACGATACTTGATTAAATGTTCAGTACAAATTATTTTGATATATATAAAAATGTTTATTTTTTATTATTTTAATAAATAAAATACAAATAAAAAAGGAATACAAGTTCGTTCATTTTAAAGTATGAAGTTATTTTTTTTATTTAAAAAGTTTTGTCATGCAGAATAGTAACTACAATGAAAATGTAAACAAAAAAAAAATTCAAACTTTGACCGCCCAAAAAAAACTATTGACCGTCAATTTTATAAATTAACCGGTCAGTTTGACCGCTTGCCTTTGATTTCTTATTTTTCACGCTGCATAACACATTTTTCTCTAAAATCAATGTGTATGTGGGAGACCCAAGCAAAAAACCAATCAATAAATGTCTGCGTAGACATAAATGGCAAATAAGAGGTACTTCTACATTTGTATTTGTTTGAATACAAATTGACAAAACCGCTGAATGTTTCTTTGGACAAAACAAAATTAACAAATTCCCAACCTGAAAGAAATTCAAATTCAAAATATTACCTCAGTTGTTGAGCAAATGAAAAGAATAACTTTTTTTTAAAAATATACCTAATTTATAACAAGCATAAGTGGATTTAGATAAACAAAAAACAGAGTCTTCACAGCCATCCAAATAACTAGTGCAAGTATTGGATAAACATTTTCTCGAAAAAATATTACACTCAACTACTTCATGATCTGTGTAAATATTAATTTTATTGTAAAATTCTGAATAACCAGATAAAACAGATTCAGATACCCACCCAACCTGTAATAAAAAAAACATTAAACCATCAATAATCATGAAAAAATTGAAGCAATTTTTGCAGCAGAATGAAGAATTCAAATACTGAAGCAATACAAATTCTCAAGCCCATTTCGGCGTTAGTAAGTTTTGCCAATCTGGACATTGTACTTTTATTGTTATACTACACTTGACTCTTGATATCTGAAACTCTCAGAAGACCAGTAAAAAAGTATATTATATGGTGAGTTTGAGATCAAATAAAGTTCCAGACAAGCGTAATATTAAGGGGACTAGAAAAAAGTTTTAAACAGAGAGTTTGAGATATCACGTGTTTGATAGTATTCAAGATATTGAGTTGACTGTACTACTAGAAAGATTAAAATCCAAGGTTTGTAAGCATCTCCTATCCTTAAACTGGAATTATTACATCAGAAGAGACTTACCAGCCTAAAAGAAGGTCATAATTAATTACATGATAGCATTAGCAGGGTGACCTGACAATAAAACTTGTATTTTACCTCATTTAATATTTAAATACTCATGATTAAGACTTTTATCACACCACTTTAAAAAGTTTAAAATTAAAATTAAAGGGATTTCTAATTACTATTAACATATGCTTTCATATGTAAAGGGATTTCTAAGTACTATTAACATATGCTTTCATAAGTAAAGGGATTTCTAAGTACTATTAACATATGCTTTCATATGTAAGAGCATAAAAATATTTTTGAAAAAAGTTGTCATATCTGAAATGTGATATCCGTAAAATGAGTTTACCTGTAAAATGTTTGTATCAATAAAATGGGTTATACTTTAAAAAAATATTCCTACACCAGTCACAGTTGTCTAGATCAACAGAAGGCATAAAACAATACCCATTGGTAGCAGATTGTTTTTTTACAATGCCATTGCTAAATTTTTCATTAAAATGATCATTGGAGTTTTTTTACTTAAGGCATTAATTCCTAATGTCCACAAACTAGATGCTACATCAAAAACATCTTCCCACAAAAAAAAAAATCTTTTGATGCAAAAGCCAAAAATCAATAAAAAATTTAAACAACTAAAAACCATTTCCCTTAGTAGATTATCCTCTAACACAGAACAACAGAGATCACTTTATCTTTGTCATTACAAAATAAGCAACCATTGTGTAGATTAATTTGATCAGTACATCCTTCAGATATTCGACATAATGAATCGTGACATTTTATTACTTTGCGAGATGATTTTGAAATTTCAAAAATTGTAACAAAAGTACATGAATCAGCAACTACCAAATATCTTTTAACTCCAGATTTTGAAATTAACTCAAAAATATTTAATTTGAGATTGAACTATCATAAGTTTTTTTTTGTTTAATAAACTATTTTCTGGAATAAAATTGGGATTATCATTTGCATAAGCTGGTTTAACAGACAACAATGACAGCAATTATTTACATTTGTCAAATTTTCTGATTGAAAAAAAAAACACATAATGAAATTGTTTTACAGGAGCAGTTGTATATTGTAGTAGAACACATTGATTTAGCTTTTACATATATATATTAATATATATATATATGTATATATATATATATATATATATATATATATATATATATATTAATATATATATACATGTATATATATATATATATATATATATATACATATATATATATATATATATATATATATATACATATATATGTATATATATATATATATATATATATATATATATATATATATATATATATGTATATATATATATATATGTATATATATATATATATATATATATATATATATATATATATATAATATATATATATATATTTATATATATATGTGTATATATATATATATATATATATATATATATATATATATATATATATATATATATATATATATATATATATATATATATATATATATATATATATATATATATTATAAACATCTTCGCTTCCAACAAGGCTGCAAGAAGCCACTAATTAAAGTTGGAAGTTACTGAAAGAGAAAAGATGAAGATTGTAGAGCAAGATAATGATTGACGGACGACTTAAAAGATTGCAAATTATATGAATCAGGAAAGCAAGATGAAGAAAGCGAATTCCAAAGAGCTGATGTTCGAGGAAAAAAACTAGACAAATAAGCGTTTTTGGAGCACTTAGGAACAGTCACAGAAAAAGGAAGACAATTAATTGAATGACGAGTAACACGAGAATGAATGATAGTAGATGGCACATGAGACGCTAGCTCTGTAGAGCAGTGTCCATTATAGTATTTGTAGAAAAGATAAAGAGAAGCAACATTACGACGATGTGATAATGGTTGGAGGTTGGCTGCAAGAGCAGGTCCAACTATGTTTACAATGCGTTTTTGCACCTTGTCTAAAAGAGAAAGGGCATCATTAGAAGATCCTCCCCAGATATGGCAACAATATTCCATACAAGGCCGGATTTGAGATTTATAGAGATAGAGAATAGAAACCGGAGTAAGGAAGTGACGAGCTCGATAAAGAGATGCAACCTTAGCAGATGCTAATTTTGCAACTGATTTAATATATGTTTTCCAAGAAAGATTGGAAGTAAGAGTTAATCCTAGAAGATGAAGAGTAGGTGACTCATCGAGTACATCACCGTTCATAAATATAGGAAGATCTAAATTATTGCGATAACGATTGGCTGAAAAAAATTGAGTTTTATCTGAATTAAAGTTCACCAGCCACTGTGAGCCACATGCTGTAGCAGAAGTGAGATCCTTTTCAAGCTCAAATGCCCCCTCCAAGCAATCAGAGGGATGAGAAATTAAGTGTTTGTTAATTAAAGATTCAAAAACCTTGCTTATGATAGGAAGAAGACTTATGGGACGGTAGTTAGACGAATCAGATCGCTCTCCAGAATTTTTGAAGATAGGGATAACAGATGCCGCTTTCCAACAGGCTGGAAAGCAAGACTCTGATCAGCACTTGTTGAATAGTTTTGAGAGTATAGACGACAGCTCCGGAGAACACTTCTGCAAGACAGTAACAGGTATGTTGTCCGGGCCACAAGCTGTAGAAGAGTCTAGGCGGGAAATCACTTTAGATACAGATGCTGGAGTGATATGAATGTCAAGCAATTGATTAACCTGTTTGTTGGCAATATCAGGTAGAACGCAACTAGTGGAATCAAGAGATAATATTGATGAATAGTTTTTAGCAAACAATTCGGCTTTGTCTTTAGGTGAGGTGACAAAGTCTGAACAATACAAGAGTGGTGGAATTATAGATTTGCCCTTATTATTGATATTATTAAAGATTCTCCAGAAGTCACGAGAGCCTAATTTTTGAAATGAGATAGGAGATTTCATGACCTGAGAATAGCGGGTTTTGGCGTTAGACAAAACCTTTTTACAATTGTTTCTAGCAGTAATAAACAGACGTCTGTTTTCTGGAGAATTGTTTTGCTGATAAATATGGAAGTAACGGTTTCGATTGGCAATCGCAGCAGCACAGTGTGAATAAAACCATGGAGGAGAGTGAGGCTTGACCTGGAATTGTCGAGAAGGGATAAAAGATTCCATGCCAGCCTGAATCCACGAAGTTATGTAAGAAGCACATTTGTCGACAGGAAGACGAAAGATTTCTACCCAAGGGCCATCACAAAGAAAATCATGGAAAGAATCCCAGTCAGCTTTTCTGTAGTTGTAAGAGGTTCGATAATAGAGGGATTCAGGTGATGAAGAAGAATGAGATATTAGTTTTAGAGAGATCAAACTGTGATCAGAAGCACCTAAGGGTGAATGTGGAGAAACTGAGCACTGACTAGGATCAGAAACAAGACATAAGTCGAGTAGAGAAGGTAAATGATTCGTGTTGTCTGGAAAGCGAGTTGGAAAGTTGACTATTTGAGTTAGGGATTGAGAAAGGCAAAAGTTGTGGGCTATAATGCCTGCCGAATCATTGACACTAGAGCCAAGCCATTCAGAGCGGTGAGCATTAAAGTCACCAACAACAACTATATTAGCTGATGGATAAAGAGAGAGGACTTGGTCAATTTGATCAGAAATAACGTCAAAAAGTGTGCAGTCTTGAGATGAAGGAGAGCGATATAGAACAAAGAGAAAGGCAATAGAGTGAAGTGGTGCTAAACGAAAGCACATAAAAAGAATAGTCTGTGAATTCAAACCTAGTTTCACGACAAATGGGTGAATTCTTACGAATGTAAATGCCGAGGCCAAGCATGTGACTATTAGAGTCTTTACGAATTAGAGGAAGATAACCATCAACAATAAGATCACAAGATGAGACAGCCGAACTCAAATTAGTTTCACGAAGAGCAAGTAGGTCTGGTGAACTTTGCAAGAGATAAGACTCAACAGAAGAAAAGTTACTTCAAAGACCACGAATATTAGTGAATAATAGGTTTAGAGAACTTGGTGATGATGATGGTTTTTTGTGTTCTATAGTTATTGGTACTTTATTCATTTTTAAATTAGACTGAAGAACTTGACTCAAAGCATAAATAGTACTCAGAACACTGTTTAATAGCCCAAGCAATTGCCTCATTACTACTAATAAACCCTAAGTTGTAACAAAGGGCTCCAAATGTGGCCTCCGCAATGCACACCAAAAGTACAAACAGGAACATCATCCATGCGCAACATGGCACTGTTAATACTTTGATATTTTTCAGCTGTTGATGCTTCAGCCTCTCTGAGAGCTACCACAGAGTTCGGGAAACCTGACTACCAGCCGGCCTCAGAACCATAAAACTGAGTTTTAGAGCTGTACCCTCATTAGGAGATAATAGAAGTTGCCTAGTCATAAAAACAGAGACGCAAGCAAAACCGATGCATTGAGTCAAGAAGATCCAGCATTCAACATCCTAAACTGGAAACAATGTATTAAAATTACATCTGCCCCAGCCTAATAGATGAAGAAGGGGTGCGAGGCTGGTCAACAGATAGAATCTGTTTACCCCTTAAGTCTTTGCCTAGGAGGCCTTCTACAAGACAGTAGCCGGGTGCATTTAACATCTGCCCAAGATGAGTATTTTTATCGAAACACCATCTTTAGCCTTTACTCAACCAAGAGCCCCAAGGCAGGCGGTGTTTTAAATCGGAGTTGGCATCTCCTAGCCTTTGCCTAAAAAGGCGTATCCTACAAAGCAGCAGGACATGAAGCAGATAGTACTGGGTTATATGTTACCAGTAGCAGGATAACCTGATCTGACTTACTATATATTATATATAGTATGTATATAATATATAGTATATGTATATATATATATATGTATGTATATATATATATATATATATATATATATATATATATATATA
>NC_088931.1:36125000-36147500 GCF_038396675.1 Hydra vulgaris | reverse complement strand
TATATATATATATATATATATATATATATATATATATATATATATATATATATATATATATATATAAACAATCTTTAAAAGTCATATTCTTGTTATACGATATGTTTATAATATGTAAGTTGATTACAATAAACAGGCAGTGTATAAACATTTTAAATTATATTTTGATATAATAATATATTAACGATATTTCTCTGACCTATTGTGGTCAGTGTCATCAGCTAATAATAACATGTCATTCCTATCCATAAAAAGTAATAATATTTATAATGTTTTATTATTACCTGATGACGCTGACCACAATAGGTCAGCAAAGTATCACTAATATATTATTATATCAAAATATATTTAAAAATAGTTATTTTTATTGAAATCAGCTTACATATTATATATATAATAAATAATATATTTGGGCATTTCCATTTCTGTGTGTGGTTTTTTATTTTTCTTTGTTTTAGCAATTAAAAGCTGGGACTTGAAGCAATATGCATACTATTTAGGTTTTCTTTAAAAACATTTATAACAAAAATATTTTTATCATATTTCAGGCTACTTGAATAAATTAAATATATATATATATATATATATATATATATATATATATATATATATATATATATATATATAGTATATATATATAATATATATATATATATAATATATTTTGATTATTTTATTTTTATTTTGCATAATCATTGTTAATTTTGCATAATAATTGCTATAGTTTGAAAATAAACAACAAATTTCAAAGTGCTATACTTAAGTTAGAAATAGTTGATGATTGCCATTTCTCATCGCAAATATATTAAATAATAGTCGTAGGAGTATAATACTTCACTTAAAATACTCAAAAGCAATTTATATTCTTTAAAATATCTACATTAAATTAACAAATTCGCAACTTCCGTGCGCGACTTCTGTGTGTGATCATTCATGAACTGCATTTAAATGATTTCTGTGACTCTATGATACATAGTTCAATCCTGTATCTTTCTGGAAAGCTTTACACTTATGTTTAAAACATCATTTAAAAAAAATATATAACACTGAAACTTATATTTTCCCAGGAATTAAAGTTTATTTATCAAGTAACTAAAGTTTCCGTTTTTCTGTTCTGTGCGTGATTTCGCTTCAAACTTAATTTATTCTTTGTTAACATTACTAATATATACCATTTTTTGTTTACAAAATATTTATATAGGTTAGAATTAAATGAGAGCAAATTGGAGAATGGCAGTTTTATTATTATGAAAACAACAGACAAAACATATGCGAGTTTCCGTGCGTTATTTTTTGGAAATGCCCATATAATATACATATATATATATATATATATATATATATATATATATATATATATATATATATATATATATATATATATATATATATATATATATATTAGGGTGTCCCAAAAAACAACATTTTTGAAAAATATATGCAGAGACCCCCTTAATGTGTTCTATCTTATACAAAAACACTAGATTTAAAATTTTTTTGAATAAAAAATATTTTAAGGGGTCCCTCAAGACCCTCGATAATTGACTGGGTCCCTAATATTTTCAAAAAAAAAGTTTTTTAAAAGTATGTCAACCTGGTACTCAAATGAAGCAAAATTATATAAAAATTTCAAAAATAATATTTAATTTGGAAAAATTTTAATTTATTTATCAAAATTGTCATAAAAATACATGAAAAATGCATTTTTTTGTTTTTTGTTAAAAAACGTAATTTTTCGTGTAATAAAACCAAAAACAATTCTATATTTGAAATCTATATTATTTTTGAAATTTTTATATAATTTCGCTTCATTTGAGTACCAGGTTGACATATTTAAAAAAATTTTTTTTTTTGAAAATATTAGGAACCCATTAAATATTCGAAGGTCTTGAGGGACCCCTTAAAATATTTTTTATTCAAAAAAATTTTAAATCTAGTATTTTTTTATTAGATAGAACATTAAGGGGGTCTCTGCATATATTTTTCAAAAATGTTGTTTTTTTGGATACCCTAATATATATATATATTTATATACATATATACAGTATGCAAAAAAAAATGATTGTACGCTTAAAAAAAAATCATAATTTTAAAGATTGTGTCAAAAAAATGAGTTTTCCATTGAAATATTTAAAAGTTTTTTTTAGATATCTTATCAAGTATTGTTTTAAGAATTTATTTGTGTATTGATGAATTAGTTGCTTTTCAAACCTATTGAATTTTACACAATTGATCTAATGATGCATAAAATTACCTGCAAAAAAAATAATCGTACAAAATAATGTCAAATTGATCAAATTCCAATGAAATTAGTATTTAGTGGAGCCTCCTTTAGCCTTGATGACATCATCAAGATGATTTGGCATTGAGTTGATCAAATTTTGGGTCTCTTCTGTTGTTATATTATCCCATACCCTCATTATGGCTTCTTTCAAGTTGTCTTTGCATCTAAATGCGCATTTGCGAATATTTCTGTCCAAAAAATACCACCAATTTTCTATTGGATTCAAGCCCAGAATTTGAGACAGCTATTCCAAAACACTGATGTTATTTGTATCAAAACATAACTTCATTTTCTCATTTGTTAAGAAGCATAATCTGATTGGAGCTGTTGCTAGTGTGGCTATTAGAAGACGATAACACAAGACCACTAGAGCAATTGATCAAAATATCATTAATTTGTCTAAGAAACTAAATTAGCTTTAAAAGTTCAAGAAGATTATAACATCACAGTGATGTTATGATCTTCTTGAATTTTTAAACAATCAGAAATTGTATAAGAGAATAAGGATATAGAGGTAGAGTGGTTCAAAATAAACCTTTTTTAACTTCTAAACAAATGAAACATCGATTAGAATTTGCATCGAAGTACTTAAAAATCCTGATATCATATTGAAAAAAAATTTTGTAGTCAGATGAGTCAAAATACAATCTCGTCTCATCGGATGGAGTCCAAAAAGTGTGGTGAAAAAAAGAAGTTTATAAATTGAGTTGTTTGCGAGGTAGTGTAATGCATGGAGGAGGAAATGTGATGGTTTTGGGGTAGTATGATTTGAAGTGGGGAAATTTACATTTATTGATGACAAAATGGATGCTTCAATGTATTGTGAAATTCTCAAAGCTAACTTGCGACCATATACTTAAAAATTGAGAATGGGAAGCGATTTCATACTCCAGCAGGGGATAGCAATCCAAAACATACCGCTAAGAAAATGAAGGTATACTTTGACATAAATAACATCAATGTTTTGGAATGGCCATCTCAAAGTCTGGACTTGAATCCAATAGAAAGTTTGTGGTATATTTTGGATAGAAAAATTGGCGATGAAGCATTTACACGCAAAGACAACTTGAAAGAAGCTATAATCAGAGCATAGTATAATATAACAACAGAAGAGACCCAAAATTTGATCAACTCAATGCCAAACCATCTAGATGAGGCCATCAAGGCTAAAGGAGGCCCTACTCGATACTAATTTTCATGGAATTTGATCAATTTTACATTATTTTTGAACTGTACGATTATTTTTTTGGCTGTCAATTTTATGCATCATTAGATCAATTATGTAAAACTCAATAGGTTGGAAAAGCAATTAATTCACTTATACATAAATATATAAACAATACTTATAAGATATCTAAAAAAAACTTTTAAATATTTTAACGGAAAACTCATTTTTTTGATGCAATCTTTATAATTATGATTTTTTTTTAAGTGTACGGTTATTTTTTTTGCATAATGTATATATTTATAATATCTGTCACCCATAGTTGTGCATGATTTTTCAAATATTTTGCTAATGTTAAATAGAAGAGAAATTGGTTGATAGTTTGTGTGATCCATTAAGAACCTTTTTTATGGATTGGAATGACTTTGGCCATCTTAAAAACATTTAGATAGAGGCCTTTATTATTATTATGCTGTGTAGCCAACCTCCAACCATTATTAAATCATTGTATGTTGCTTCTCTTTCTCTTTTCTATAAATACTATAATAAGGGCTAAATATAAATATAATGGGCACTTTTCTATAAATACTATAATGGGCACAAGAGACATAAGCTCAAAAGAGCTTACATCTCTTGTGCCATCTACTGAAATTCATTCTGGTGTTATTTGCCATTCAATTAAGTCTCATTCTTTACTGTGACTGTTCTTAAGTGCTCCAATTGTTATTCGTTTAGTATTTTTCCTCTAACATCAGTCCTTTGGAATTTGCTTCATATAATTTGCAATTTTTAAAGTTGTCTGCTAATCCTTGCTCTATAAACTTCATCTTCTCTCTTCCACTAACTTCCAACTCTAATAGTGGTTGCTTGCAGCCTTGTTGGAAATAAAAATGTTGAAAAAAAAAATATATATATATATATATATATATATATATATATATATATATATATATATATTTATATGTAAAATACAAATATTAAATATATATATATTTTTTTATATTTGTATTTTACATATTATTTTAAATAATGTAATACATATTGTGTTATAAAATTTAGTTTATAAATTTTTTTTCTAATGACTTAGTAATTACGCAATTGATATAACAAATAAATAATTACGCAATTGGTATAACTCTTTCAGATATTATTTTACCCTTCAAATTTGATTGTAAATTGGAGTGCTAACTAAATTAGAACTTGATGTGCTGCTTGTTTCATATGGACCTGAAAGGATTATTTAGTACATTTAATCCAAGGTAAGATAAAAAAAAATTTGTTTATACAAAAATTGTTAGCGCAAAGAAAACTTGTTTTCATTATTGAAACTTTTTTTTTTTAAGTTGTATTTGTAGCTAATAACACTGGGCAACAAAAAAATATTTTTTTTTTGTATCTCAAGCAATTTTATTCAAATTATACTAATTTCGGGTTGAGAAAAAAGAATATGACGACGAAAATTTTTTATTAGCTCTAGTTTCTGAGATATACAATAGCTATAAATTTTTATTTCAGTTAATTTCCAACAGAGCAATATAACATATAATTTACATATTCTAATAACATTTAAAGTACATTTGTTTTTTTTTTATAACAGATATATTCTAATAGTTTTAAACAAAGAAATCATGATCATCAAGTTAATAGGGTTAAAGATGATTATGGGGTATCGTCACAAAATCGTGATCTTTTTGCTTTCCTTTTGTAAACTAGTTCTGGAGCATCCCTACACACAAACCAACAGTAATCTGCAAGCATGGCCTCATTCCAGCGACCCTGATATCTTTTTTCCATTACAGAAATAACTTGGTGAAACCTTTCCCCATGTTCATCACTAACAGCTCCACAATTGGGGGGGGGGGGAAGAAGTCTAGATGTGAGTGGAGGAAATAAATCTTGAGGGACATATTACATCCAAGTTGATGATATTTTTGCAGAAGTACTGCTACCAATTGAATGTAGTTATAATCTTGTTTGTTGCCTAAAAATCCACTAATCATTCCCTTAAGAGCTTCCCAAGTTTCCTTTTCGGGCCCCTTCAAAACTTCATCAAATGTAGGATCCTTCATAAGATGACGTATTTGTGGCCCAACAAAAATACCTTCTTTAACTTTTGCATCACTTATTTTTGGAAACTTGTTTCTTAAATAACTAAAAGCCTGTCCTTCTTTGTTCATACCTTTGACGAAATTTTTCATCAAACCCAACTTAATATGTAATGGTGAAAGAAGAACATCTTTTGGATCGACAAGTGGTTCAGCAATAACATTTTTTTCATCTGTGTTGAGATTTCTTGCAGGCCAGTCTTCTTTTATATAATGTGAACTTCTGTCTCTACTGTCCCACATACACAAAAAGCAGCAGTATTTAGTATACCCTAATTGCATTCCTAAAAGTATAGCAATGACTTTTAGATCACCACAAATTTTCCATTTGTGTTTATTGTAATTAATTGAGTTGAGGAGAACTTTCATGTTTATATAAGTCTCTTTCATGTGAACTGCATGGCTAATAGGAACAGAAGGAAGACGGTTTCCATTGTGCAGTAATACAGCTTTCAAGCTTAGCTTAGATAAGTCTATGAATAATCTCCATTCAATTGGATCATAGTTCAAATTAAGACAATGCATTAATCCAAAAACATCAATGCAAACAACAAGATTATTTTTTTTCTCAAAAAAAGAAAGCAGATTCTGCTGCCGTTTTCTGTAATGTGAAACCTTGACATCAAGTTGGAGAAGATTCCACTGCTTTAGTCTTGACCCTAGAAGTTCTGCCTTTTCCTGTGACAAGTCCAGATCTCGAACAAGATCACTTAATTCTGCTTGACTTAATCTGTGTGGCACAACATCTGTTAACACAAAATCAGGATCATTTGATGTGGAAGGCTTGTTTTCTTCTATTTCTACTTCATTTTCTGCTTCTAACTCACAACTTTGTGGTGGAGTAGGAACTGGTAAATTATCTGAATGTGGAATAGGTCGAATGGCAGATGGAAGATTCGGATATTTAACTGTTCCTACTTTTTTCATTGACAAACCTGCTTTAATGGGTGGGGTCAAGCAGAAATAGCAGTCATCTGTATGGTTTTTAGGTTCTCTCCATACCATTGGAACAGCAAAAGCCAAACATCTTTTTTTATTTTTCAACCATTCTCGTAGTGTAACCGAACAAGAGCTACAGCATATATGTGGAGCCCATGACTAATCCTGGTCCCCTACCTTCATATTGAAATAATGCTGGTAAGCAGTCTGCACAAGAGGTGTCATAGTTCTTTTCTGTGAAGAAAATGTTATTTCACCACAAATGTAACAAAAATTGTCCACTAAATTTACACATTTCCTTGGCATGTTGATTTGTAAAATTTTACACTAGTAAATAAAAAAATAAAAACTAAGAATAGATTAGACCAGAAACTTTAGCAAACATACATAACTAGTATCACAAGTTTTAAACATGAACAAAACATTTTGGATAGTCAAAAACAAAAATTTTTTTTAAAAAAATGAAAATTTCTACCCTTGCAATGGTTGAATAAGCGATCGCGATTTACAAAATCTGGAAAAATATCTGGTCTTTAAAATTTTAGTTTATGCAAGCCGTTTACTTTGTTTTTAAAGAAGCAAATTATTGTTAGCAAAAAAGTTATAAAAAACAAAATAAAACAAAACAATAAACTTACGATTACAAATGCAATAACACTCTAGTCACTAACTGCATTATATAAGTAATAAAACTATAATAGTATTATTATTTTTATAAAGCACTTATAACTTTTAAAGTTCATTCATTGTTCAAACAACATTAGTAATTCCAAACTTTAATCAAAGTAAAAAAACATCTGAAAAAATGAAGTGGATAATCAAATATTATTAAAAACTTCATGAACTTCTACAATACACTTAAACAACTTTATAAAAACATACTTTATAAAAGGGTTTAGCATTATGAAACGTTACGAACAGTCCGAAAAAACGCGCGCTAATTTAATAATCAACCAATAAAGTTTTTTTTGGTTGATTTTAAAAATAACTGCGCGCTTTTACGGACCATTAGAAGCTTTTTTTGTAATGCTAAACTTTTTATATAGTGCGTTTTTATGAAGTTGTTTAAGTTCTTTAACACGTTATAAATATTATTTAAATATCCACTCTATTTTTCTAGATGCTTTTCTACTTCAATTAAAATTTGGGATTGCTTATGTTGTTTGAACTAAGAATGAATTATAAAAGTTATAAGTGCGTTGTAAAAGTATTACACTTATATAGTGTTATTACTTTTATAATGAAGTTACTAGAGTGTTATTACTTTTGTAGTCGTAAGTTTGTTATTTTATACTTTATAACTTTTTCGCTAACAAATTTAAGTTGATTCGTCCTTAAAAACAAAGTACACGGTTTTGCATAAACTAAAATTTTGAAGACCAGATATTTTTCCGGATTTTTCATTTCGCGATCACTTAATTCAACCCTTGCCTTGAGAGAAAATTTTTGCTTTTAATTCTTAAACTAGAGCTAATATGTCATTTTTAATGTCATTTTCGAATTCAGCAGATGGAAATGCATAAGAAATAACTAATTTTGGTTCCGATACAAAATCACTGTTGGACAGTGTAATTAAACTAAATTGTGGTATTTTGTATGACTAATTTAAAAAAGTCTTATAGAATAATAATTTTTAAGGCCTAATAGTGAGTCTTTTTTTATCTTAAAATTTTTTTCTTTTACTTTTTTGTTATATTATCTATTGCTTGTTTGTTAAGTTAGCTAGTTTTGCTGAATATGACTTACCTTAGAGAAAGATAATTCTGATATAAACCACCCCATTTAATTGTAGGCAACAGTAAGAGTTTGTAAATCTTTGATGGTAATGTTCCTAACAGTATCACATTTCAATCACATTTAAAATACTCAATCTTGATCTTAATGGTTGATAAATAGGTTTACGAGAACTAATTAAGTTAGGAACAGAAAACAAAGAAGGGAGTTAAATTGTGAGGTAAACATAAAAATGGGAGAGAATTCGAAAACATAAATTTTGAGAGAAAAAACGTAATGCAGACCTTCACGTAAAAGTTGTGTGGTTGCACGCCTTATATGACAACTCATATAATACTTCGTTTTGACAACTTGGCTCTTTTTTGGCTCTTTGCAAGTTTTGATAATTGTAAATGTAATAAAAGGTTTTATGGTGAAAATATAAATATTATTTAAACAAATTATTTACATTACTAACGCGAAATATATTTTACAACTAGATTTAAAAAAATTTCATGTTATTGCTGAAAAAAGCACCCCACATATAAGAAAACAAAATAATTACAATAATCTTGAAATAATCTGCAAACAATTTTTTAACTATCTTAAGGCGCGAGAATTTTTTTTTTTAATGAATGTTGACGTACATATCTTTATTTATTGGCAAACTAATTTAAGAGATTTATGTCAAATAAGGGAGTTTTATTTTCAAATAACAAAGATGTTTGGTAAATTTAATCAATTTTTATTTTTTCAAAACTTTTTTTTTTACACATTTGCAAAGTGCGTGCAAAATAATGATAATTAATATGCAATGACCTAATGATTGTAAACTGTTATCCATCGATACAAAATAGCGAATTTTTCTAATTTTAGTTTGTTAAATTTATTTACTGATTAAAAAAAAAATTATAAATTTGAAGAACCCAAAATATAAGAAACTTAAAATAAAAGAAATTTAAAATAAAATTTGTTTTGACATTTCTTTTTTAAAACCTTAAAAAATAATATTACCATATTAAGTATTTAATAATAATTTAATAAAAAATATCATATTATTGGTGTTGGTAAATGTACAATAAAAAATGAAAACTATAGTAACCATAATAAGTCTATATATTTTATTAGATTATATATATATATTTCAGCAAAACTTTAAAATTCTTTTCAAAACTTTTAAAAGCTTTTTTAATATGCAAACAAACATTACTTCACTTTAAGGAAAATAAGAAATTTTAAAATAAAAACCAAGCATGCGAAAATTTATTCAAAATAAATACACTTGCTTTAAACTTTTAATGTAATTGCTAATTAATTTAAAAGAAACCATGCTTAAACATTATGATTGCTTTCTTCGATAAAAGAAAGCAATCGTAATGTTTATCAATGGTTTCTTTTAAAGTAATTGCAAAAGAATTCATTTTAAGTTTAAATTGCATTCTTTTATAAACACATACAAAACCATATTAAAATATATATTGTTTTACTTAAAAGTAATACTATTGAAAAAAAGTAATCATATTTTAGGATGGTTTTTTTAAAAGTCTTTAAAATTAACTGTTTTTTATTTTAAATATGTGTTTTTTGAAATAAATAAAGAATATCAATCGCAAAATTGTTTGGAAAAAAATTGCTGAAGTAATGTTTTCGTTTTAAATCTTAAACAAGCGTCAACATTAGCATAAGCAAAAGTAAAGAAACATGAAATTCATTTTTCGTTTTGTTGAACCCTGTATCCTATCAACTTTTTTTTTTAATTTAAAATTTGCACCACAAAATTTTATTAAATTTCATGGAACTTTTAAACAGCCTAATTTATTTACATTTTTAAACATCGTGCTGTGTTATATATATTGATTTCTAAAAATAAATCAATTAATCTGAACGGAAGGCAGATGCCCTCATGGCCCTCCCCTTCACTATGGATTTGCCCTTGTATTAGATTATTTAATGGGAAGGAATGATAAAGATTGATACAACTATGATAAATTTTTTTTTAACTTTCGCTTACAATTAAGTTTACATTAAACAATAAATGTTTAATTTTTCTGGTTTTTCTTCTATTTATTTTGCTTTTCTTTAAAATTTTTATTTGTTCAGTTTAATTTTTGTATTATTTTTTATTCTCTTTTCAGTTTTTCAGTTTTCTAAGAGTCTTTTTTAAAAGCGCTAATTATCAAAACTTGCAAAGATATCAAGCCTCACAACAATGGGAAAGAGACTCATGGTTAACGACTAGAGTAGTTCCACCAGCAATGCAACATTACAATGCAATTTTGGACTTTGTTTAAAAGAGAGAGGGCTTTTAAAAGAACTCACTAAATATGGCAACAATATTCCATAAAAGAACGAATAATAGACTATTGAGGTACAAAAAGGAAGCAAAAGTAGTTGCCCCAGTCACTTCCTATTCCCATTTGGCAAGCAGGGGTTGATGGCAAGGGCTAGAAAAAAAATTATAATTTTTTATATATATTTTAATTTTATATTTAAATTTACTATTTATTAAATACTGGCATAGATTTATATATTTTTAAACTCTAATTTAATTCCAACAAGGTTGCAACCACTATTAACATATAAGTTACTTATAAATAGAGAATAGGTTAAAAAGCTAGGAAAGAGTAACTGAAGACTTAAAAAGTTGTAGGTTGTATAAAAAAGGAAAACATGAAGATGGGTAAGGGTTACAAGGTTTTTTTGATGTGCAAGGAAAAAAACTGGATTAATAAAAGATTTTATAGCATGAAGGGACAGATACAGTAAAATGATGCAATTTGTTGAGCAAGAAGCCATGCAAATATGAGTTTTGGTTTATCATAAAAGAGATGATAGCTCATTTAAGTTATGTAAGAAGCACATCAGCAGAAAGGCAAAAAATTTCTACCGAAGGACCATCACGAAGAAAATCAGGGAAAAAGTCCCAGTCATCTTTAAGGTAGTTGTAATAAGAACCATTATATGGGGATTCTGATAATGAAGAAGAACAAGATAATAGTTTTAGAGTGATCAAACCGTGATCAGAATTACCTAAAGGTAAATGTGGAGAAAATGAGCATGACTAGGATAGAAACAAGACATAATTGACCTTAACGCCTGCAGAGTCACTGACACTAGAGCCAAGCAGTTTAGTGTGGTAAGCATTAAAGTCACCAACAACAACTATATTGGGTGAAAGATAATGAGAAAGGACTCTGTCAATTTGAACAGAAATAACATTAAAAAGATTGTAGTCTTAAGATAAAGGAGAGCAATATAAAACAAAGAGAAAGGCAATGTCTAAACTGGTGCTAAATAAACACTCATAAAAGAATAGTCTGTGGATTTAAACCTAGTTACCTCACGAATGGGTGAATTTTTATGAATGTAGATGACCAGGCCAAGCATGTGACTATTGGAGTCTTTATAAATTAAATGAAGATAACCATCAACACTAAGATCACTAGATGAGACAGATGAACTCAAATTAGTCTTACAAAGAGCAAGTAGGTCTGTTGAACTTTGCAAGAGATATGACTCAACATAAGAAAAGTTACTTTGAAGACCACGAAAATCAGTGAATGATAGATTTAGAGAACTTGGTAGTAATGATGATATTTTGAGTTTTATAGTTTTTGGTACTTTAGTCATTTTTAAATTTGTTAATGAACTTGACTCAGATATTACAAAGCACAGATATTACTCAGTACATTGTTTAATAGTCCAAGCAATTGTTTCAATACTATTAATAAATCCTGAGTCGTAAAAAAGGGCTCCAAAGGTGGTCTCAACAATGCACAATAAAAGTACAAACAGGGACACCATCCATGCACAACATGGCACTGTTAGTACTCTGATAATTTACAGCTGTTGATGGAATCAGCCTCTCTGAGAGCTACCACAGAGCTCGGGAAACCTGACTACCAGCTGATCTCAGAACCATAAAATGAGTTTTAAAGCTGTACCCTCATTAGGTATATACCCATTTATAGAGTCAAGAAGATCTAGCATTCAACACCCTAAACTGGAAACAATGTTTTATGAATACATTTACGCTAGCCTAATAGATGATGAAGGGGTGCAAGGCTGGTCAACAGGTTGAATCTGTTTACCGCTAAAGTCTTTGCTTAGGAGGCCTTCTACAAGATAGTAGCAGGATGCATTTAACATCTGCCCAAGATGAGTATTTCTATCAAGACACTATCTCTAACTTTTACTCACCAAGAGCCCCAAGGCAAGGGGTGTTTTAAGTCAGAATTGGCTTCTCCTAGCCTTTGCCAAAAAAAGCATATCTTACAAGGCAGCAGGACATGAAGGAGGTTCTACTGGGTAACATGTTTCAAGTAGCAGGATAATCTAACCTGACAGAAAATCTAGATTAAGGACAAAAGCTTTAAACGAAATGTTGATAAGAAGACTTCAGTCTAGTGTGAATATAGTCAACTATAAAACATGAACCTCACAATCATTTACATGCATATATATATATATATATATATATATATATAAAAGCTTGATATCAACTCAAAGTAGATATCAAGCTTTTGCTTCAGAGTTTAACTTGGTTGGTTCTCCTACTCTAGTGCCTGACAGTTTGTTAAAAATGATTAATAACCCCACCAAAATGGTAGCAAATGGGATTATTAGAACTTCGAAATCGAGCATGTTCATAGATCTACAGGACATTATGGCATTAAATAAACATTGTACTTTGCTCGAAAATTGACCCATCAGTAAGCAAGGAAGAATTAAAACAAATGGTTGAAAATAAATGACCTGTCAATCAAACATCTATATGGATATAACTCATTATGAGGGGCAGCACTATCCTCCTTAATGGACTGTGAACCTACACGGTATGCAATATAATGCTATCTTAAAGATTAGACCAGTACATGTGTTATTGCAGAAATGGTATTGTAGAGCAATGTATTCGAACTGTCAAAAGAACAGCAAAAAGAGTTTCGTGGAGCAAAAGAACAGCAAAAAGAGATTATTGGTGCAAGGTTCTGCACCTGCAAACAAATTATATCAATACAAAATGAGTGTGACAGAATGAGTGTGACAGGTATTGGCGTCGATAAGAATGTGCATGATGGTTGTAAGAAGAGTTTGCGCAAAATTTGAAAGTGTCCTCTCTGAAACACTAAAAAATGCACTTAATGCTACTGTATAGCTTGCCAGTCAGAGTGATCAAAATACAATTTTAATATCAGAAATGGATTCCCTAATCCCAAAAAACTATGGCTAAATGAATAATATGACTATGTTTAAATGTTTTTTTAAGTTGCTAACTTGTGTTTTATTCTGGCCTACTGTGCATTGTTATAAAGCAAAATAAGGAAAAAAAAAGCTTTTCGAGTGTTTTGTCAAAGATTTTTTTCCAAAAAAAAAGTTACAGATTTTTGAAGATTGTATTTATATAAATAAAAAAGTAAAGTTGAGTGTCACTTTGACTATAGTGGCCTCCTGGACCTTGGGGAGGTGAGTTTCTAAAAAAAAAACATATGTAAAATATTTTTTTCAATAAATCATCTCTGTTAAATAATAATTGTTTGGTTGCCCAGTCGAGGTCGACTTTTTTTGCGATTTTACTTTATGAGAGGAATAGTTCCATAGTACAGCCTAACAATAATAGTACTGGCATTGCAGTATTTAACAGCCTTCTCAAAAGAATTAATTAAAAAAAAAGTTTTTGTGTTTAATCTTCTCTGAAGTTTACAAATATAAATACAAATCATTTTCAAAAGAAAGTTTTTTGATCATTTTTATCATTTTAATAATATTTTAATCGCAAGTTACTTTGAATGTAACTAAGAATAAATTGCAAAAAAATAATTATCTTATTAAGTTAACATTTTTTTATGTCAAAGGTAGTATAGAAAATTTTTATTTTTAAAAGTTTTTAATAAAAATTTGTTTATTTCTTTAGCAAGTTTCTAATTTATGCATCACTTTTGTTCTTTGCTATTTTTCTTGGTTTACGTCTTGATGGATTTTTGCTATGGAGTTACTATACTGTATTTATACCTTTATGGATTTGGAAAGCAGTGGTACTTTTTGGTGCTGCCATTGGACTTCTTATATGGTTAAAGCATCCAGAATATAGGTGAGCCATATAGTTTTATAGTTACGGGTTGAATTTTAAATTTGAATAAAGTCTATTTTTTAAAACCATAAATATATTTCAGAGTTGCCCTAGTAATTTTAGAAACATTTTTTTGAAAAAATTGTTAAATTACAATGTTGGTAATAAAAATAAGTATTATCAGTTTTTCATATTGTTAAAATGTTGAATCTCTTTCCCTTTTTTAACAAATACTACCAGATTCTCTGTTTAAGTGTACCATTATCTCTTGTTCTATCTACCAAAATGTAATCTCACGTGGCCTGTTATTTAAGAAAGTGGAATACTTTTACTATAACTGTTCCTTTATGCTCAAAAAACTGACCACTCATGGAAACCATATATAAAAGCTATCAGTACTGTTCATCTGCTTTTTGCTGACCGGCAACCAAAAAAAAAGTACTTATTTACCAACATTTGCCGACTGACTAATAAAGTTTAAAACTTGCGGACTACAAGCCCAGAGTTGCTTCTCTTTATTGTGAATATTTTAGGGCTGGTTTTTCTAATGTGGCTCTCTCTCTTCAAACAAAGCCCAAAATTATATTGCAAAAGTTATTGGACTTGATCTTGCTGCCAAACTTGATCCTGCCCCATTGCTGTAAGGTTGTATCACTATCTCTTTTCTTCAAATACTACCATTGTTGCTGCCAAAAGCTATCATCAATCTCAATGACTCGTCATCAGCAAACGGTTTTGTTAGTGAGTGAGTTTGTTAAAACTTTATTAGTGAGCGAGTTTATTGAAAAAAAAAAAAAGTTAAATGCTAAAATTTACAAAAGAAAAGTTATATTTGATCAATCGCAATTTAAAACTAGGTAGTTAATAATGAACAATATAAACAGCAGTTAATGTAGCCTTTTTTAGCTTTGTAACACATGTTTTCTGTAAAGATTTTATAATAGGTAATGCATAATACAAATGGTAGAAGTTAAACTTTTCTGCAGTTTAATAATATGTTCAAATATTTTGGCAAAGACTCAATTCTTCTTAACTCTCCTCAAGATTAATTACTTTTAGTCTTATTATTTTATTTTTATGTGTGGCTTTTTTTTACACACTCTTCATATACACATTATTAAATAAAAAAATGTATATATATATATATATATATATATATATATATATATATATATATATATATATATATATATATTCACTGTGTTTATCTCCTCAAAGCTAAGGGAGCCACTACAGTCGAGAAGGTTTCTCTCTTTTTTAAATTGTTTTTCTCTCTCAACCTCAACCTAACTCCAAAACATGAACCTCACAATCATTTATATGCATACATATATATATATATATATATATATATATATATATATATATATATATATATATTTATTTATTTATTTATTGATATATGTTGTATATTGTTGGAATGTCTGTTTAAGAGTGATCAATATCTTCTTTAAAAAAATAGAGTAAAATTATATTAAAATAATCTAATTAAAAATTTACAACTATAATGGAATTTAAAGTTAATAATTGATTGAATATTTAGCATGCAGCTGTAGCAAATCTTTTATTGTATTTCTGTTGAAAATTTTGTGGAGCTTATGATGTAATGGAAAATCTGAGTCAATTAAGTTGAAGAAAAAATATCCAATTTTGGTTACAACATTTTTTCTGAAAGAAAAATAAAACATAATATTTCTTTTTTGTGTATTTGTATTTGAAGAAAATAGATTTGAATGATATTGGAGATTAGTGTGAAATCCAGACTTTTCTAATGTGTCTTTATAAATTTGATTCACTTGAGGAATTAGAAAATAATCTGCAAGAATAAAAAATAATGTCCAATCCCAGTTCATAACTCCAGTCTTACAGAAAAATCTTACAATAAGTATTAGTGAAAACTCATTCTATGCTTTTTGTAATTATAGATTAAAAATTGCTTAAAGTATTTTAAACATTTAATAATTACTAAAATTAAAATTAATGAAATATAATTTCCTAATGTTTAAAATAGTTTAAATATTTACAAATAGTCTAGTATTTGCAACTTAGAAGTTTATTAAAATATTAAATAAAATAGCTTTTCTTAGCATCCATGCTAAATAATGTATTCAAAGAAATTACACTTTTACAATGAGATATTTTACAGTGACATGTAATTTTTACATGTCACAATATGTAGAAAAAATATTGCCAATGTGATATCCATGTTCGGAAAAATTGTTCTATTTGTCATTTGGCTTTACTTGTTGAGTAATTGACAAAATGGCTGCATTTAAAGTTGTTTGAAACAATTGTTTTGAGATCTTTTTCCAGTGAAATTTACAGTTGACAAAAATTTTTAATTGGTAATTAAATTCTATAGTTGATATTGTTTTAAAGGTTTTTTTTTGTTGGTTTTTATTGTTTTAAAGGTTTTTATTGTTTTAAAAGTTTGTTAAAGGTTCATTGATATTGTTTTGAAGGGTCTCATTTCAAGTTCTGATTTAATAATATTGTTTGTAGCTTTGTCTGTAAATAATTTATCTTACATGTAGTTTTAGTAGGTTGTTAATAAATAATTTATCTTACATGTAGTTTTAGTAGGTTGTTAATAAATATAATGAATAATAATTGGGCCTAATACTGAGCTTTGATGGAACACCTTTGACTAATTCTCATTTCGAACTTGGCAATGAAAAACAGACAATTACTCTTCGATATCAGTAGGGTAAAAATGCTTTCACTCAATGCTAAAGTATTGTTTTGTATTCCTAAAGAATTTAGACATAGTTATTGCTTGTAAACAAAACTGAATGCTTTTCTGAAATTAGAAATAATTACAATAATATTTTGGCTACATTTGAGAAAGTTTGTATTAAAGACCATGGATTTTAGAAAATTAGTAATACAATGAAAGAGGCTGCACAAAGATTTTTGGGCATAGGTTTTGGGTAAACATTACTGAATCCAACTGCATATTTATCCACAATAACTTGATCAAAACCTAGGTTTGGGCACATCTGTCAGTTTGATAACTGGTAAATTTAGAAAGCTATTTTCAAGAATGCTAAATCAATGAATTTATTTAACCTATTTGCTATTTTACTTTTATTTGTTTGTTAAAGGAACTATTTACTTCTAATGATTGTTTAAAAAATATTCGCACTTAATTGAAATTAGTTTTTTTTACTAAATAAAAAATACAAGTTTTCATGTAAATACAGTAAGGTGCAGCTAGTAAATAATTATGCATTAAAAATCATTTCATGCTTTGTTTAAATATATATATATTTTTTGTTGTTGTTGTTTTTTAAAATTTGTTTCAAAAGATTACCATTTATCATAAAAAATGCATAATTATATAAATTAAAAAAAACTATATTTAAAATCATTCTTTTGAAACTTTATTAAAAAGTGTTACAATAATATAAAAGCATTTAAAATCAAACTTTTTTAATTGTCACAGCTTTTAAAAACATTTGTTATCTTTTATTCAACTAAATATTTTTAATCTGTTTAAGTGTATTAACTTTAATGATTTTTATATAAAGTTCATTGAAGAGACTTTCATTGTCTAAGAAAGTCGTTGTTTATTTTTAAAAAAAAATTATTTTTTATCAGTGTTTATTTAAAAAAATGCATACTTAAATAATTTATATAATACAAGTTAAAAAAACGTATATACAACTTTCAATCATACTTTAAACAAAAATCATAATCAGTAAATTGTTACTTTATTTAAATGTATTTTGCTAATATAAAAACATCAGTGAAGAAAAAAAGTTTCGATATTATCTATTTCTTTAAAATAAAATTCAGAATCCTTTTCATTTAGCGTGTTTTTGAAATAGCCTTGGTCAAATCTAAAAAGCAAAATATTATTTGCCTGGTCATATAATGGCGTGCAATCGCACGTCTTTTTTTGAAAGCCTGCAATTAAATCTTTAGTTTTAGCTTTGCTGTTGTTGTTTCTACTAAAGTTGTGGCTGCAAATATTGTTGCAATAAAAAACTTTGATTGAATCTTTAGTTTTACTGTTGCTGTTTTTGCTAAATTGTGGCTGCGAATATTGTTGCAGTAAAGAACTTTGATTGAATCTTTAGTTTTAGTTTTACTGTTTATATATGTATATAATAAATGAGTTTTATTTTGTTGTTGTTGTTGTTGTTTTTTTTTGAGTTCTTAGGAAGTTTACACTTGTAATCATGAGAGTTATGTTTGGCGCATTTGTTGATGGTCTTTTTATACTATTGGGACTCGGTTAGGTTTTGAAACTTGGAATTCCTGCATAAAGGTATTTTTTTTCTTTTGCACTTATATTTGAAATTTTTATTTATCATGGAAGTTACTCCTATGTTGTTGCTAGACCTGCATTTGGAAATGAGTTTGAAGCATTTGAATATAGCATTTAGGTTAAGTAGTTACCAATCTGATGTATTGAGAAAGAAGTTTCTTAAGGGCTTTATAACCATCTTTTTAGAAAAAAATATGTTTCTTCCAAAGTTGCTTGTTTATGCTATCACCAAACTACTTAAAGATTATTATTTAGTGCCCATACTTCCTTGTTGAGACAAACTTATTATTATTAGTCTGTTGTTATTTTCAGAAATATTTAAGCTAAGTACATTGCTATCTTCTTCAGGTTTAATTTGAAAAGTTGGCTCAAGTATGTTTTACCGTTTTAAGTTTACCGAATTGTATTAAGAACTGTTTCTGTGTAACACCACAATTACGGCAACAACCTACTATGTTCAACTCAGCCAAGCAGAGATCTTAAAAAAATGTCTAAAGTACAAAAAGTTTACTTTTTTCATGACAACTCCTGTCCTCACATTGGTGTGGACATAAATACTTAGGCTTGACTGAGAAGTGTAGCCTCACATTTTTCTACTTGCCTCACTTAGTGCCAAAATATTATTAGTTGTTTTGATTTTCAATCAACAGCTTGTGCAATAAAGTTTTATTAACGTGAAACACTTAGACAGCATCTTAATCACTTCTATAAGTCAAACCTGTTGAATGTTTCAAAAAGTTCATAGACATTGATAGTGCATTTATTCTTGAAGATTAATTATGGGATTAAAAATAAATCATAAAATTTTTTTAAAATTTTTTAAAATATGGGGTTAAAAATAAATCATAAATTTTTAAAAAAATAATCATAAAATTTTTTCAAAACTAGACTTTTTTTTCTTAGCCAGCCCAATGATAATTTTTTGATGCAAATATGCCAACAAAAAAACAATTTCAACATGTACGAAGTCAGCTTTTTAAAAATTCTATTGGTAAATAACTTGTAGTCAAAAATACGTCTTGTTACATTAAAACCGAAAATTCTATTTCTTAGTTAGCAACATAAAATTGTTAAAAAATTTTGTCACATTATTCGGTACCACTGATTATTTTAAATTAGTAAGACTCCATTCTAATATTTGCAACAGGTTTTTAACACTTGAAGATAGTGCTTTTTCTTGGTCTTCTTGATATTTCTTGTGTTTGTGGTTCATCCATCTTTAATATAAAATTCAATATCAAAAATTACTTAAAAATAGACATTAAAGTACAATATTTGGATCAGTAGCACTTATACTTATTAGACATAATTTATCTAAATGAATAAATTAAAAATTGAAAACAAAACAGCTATATTATTTTTTTTCTTTCCCCTTCAAGTCCTTTTATTCCTTTTTTTGTTGTTGTTGTTGAATACTTTTAACAGGATAAGGTTTTGAATCATTTTTAATGAAAGTTGAATTATCCATAATTATGTGTTTTAAGTTTTACAATAAAAGATCTAAATTTTAATTAATTTTAATTATATATAAATAAAGTAATAAAAATTTTAATAGGAAATTTAAGTCAATTTTTCAAAGGAGGATTTTAAGTTTTGTAAACCTTTTAATTTAACACACATGTTTACCTTGAATAATTAGAATTAGCTCAAGACTAAAATATTTAATTTAAATAAGAGTGTGATTTTAGATATAAGTCATCAGTCGAAAATTAAAATCCTAATATTTTAATTGTTATTAAAATTGAACTAGTTTTCCCTAATTATAACGGGGGGAATTTTCCCCAATTATAAGGGGTTGAGAAAATGCTTTTTTTTTTTTTTTTTTTACTTTCAACAAATGTTGTTAAAATAATTTTCAAGCCATGTAACTTTTTTTATTTTGCTTCAAAAAATAAATTTCTTTATTTAAAGTTTTAATAGTATAATTATAATAGTATTTATATTAATAGCATATATATAATACTACATAAATAAAATTTATATTGTTATTGTTAATTATAAAATATACATTAAAAATGTTAGGCATGAAAGTACTGTGGATATTCAAGCTATGCTAATATCTGCAAGTTTGCACTTGCTTTTGTTGCTGTTTGAGATTCTTTTATGTACAAACATGGAGTATCATGCAATAGCTTATCGAATTGTGTTTATTCCACTTTTTTGTATATCAACTTTTGCATTGGCTGGGTGTGTTTGGGGGTTCAGGCATGAGCGGCAATTGGAGGTATATTATTATTATATGACAGTTTAGCAAAAAAATATTGATAACTTAGCACTAGATACTTATTGATAATAATATTACTTTTTTTTTGTGCTTCCAAAATTATGTAATATCATTATCCAAACTATTTATTTATTTATGCGTTTTTAAATGCATTCATGATAAAACATTTTATATTAAACTTTAACAATATGTACTGTAATCTTTTTATAATTTTAAAAATATTGATTAACTGTGCATCTTATGTGCATCTATTAAAATGTGTATATATATATATATATATATATATATATATATATATATATATATATATATATATATATATATATATATATATATATATATATGTATATATATATATGTATATATATATACATACATACACACACATTAACTGATAGTTGAGGTTGGGGCAGTGATAAGTTTTTTTCATTATTCTTTGTTTTTTCTTTTTTGCAAAAAAAGTGTATCGAATTATTTAATATATAATAATACACTGTTATTTCTCTCTCTCTCTCTCTCTCTCTCTCTCTCTCTCTCTCTCTCTCTCTCTCTCTCTCTCTCTATATATATATATATAAATATATATATATATATATATATATATATATATATATATATATATATATATATATATATATATATATATATATATATATATATATATATACATCTATATATATATAAATATAATATATACACACACATAGATATATAGATAGATATATATATATATATATATATATATATATATATATATATATATATATATATATACATCCATATATATATACATCCATATATATATAAATATAATATATACACACACATAGATATATATATATATATATATATATTTATATATATATATAAATATATATATATATATATGAGAATTTTTATTGTATTTTATATTTATTATAAAAGAATTTATAATTTTTTTACAAAATAATGTTAAAAAATTAAAAAACTGACTAGTAAAAAATAAAAATGGGAAAAAAAATCGGACAAAATTTTAAGACCAGTTTCAAAAATATTTCAAAAGCAATAAAAAAATAATTTAGAAACGTGTTGTTCTTCCATTTGTTTTCAAGCACTCTTGTACTCGTTCTGGCATTGAATTCATCAAAGTTTTGATTACTTCATCAGGCACATTTTTCAAATGATGAGAGATAGAAGATTTCAAATCTTCCAAATTGTAAAGTTGTTCTTTACCAAGCTTGTGATCAAGCCACGACCATAAATTCTCTATTGGATTCAAATCTGGACTATTGGCAGGCCATAGAAGCACTTGAATTTTATTAGAATTGAACCAATCGCTAACAACATGCGCTTTATGATACGGCGCATTATCTTGCTGGAAAATAAATCCATCTTGCAACTGCCATAAATCAATGCTAGGAATAAGCGAGTTTTTAAAAATTTTGATGTACCTTTCTTTGTTGAGTCTACCATAGAATAAATAAAAAACGCCAACTCCACAGGCACTCATACAGGCCCTAAATGCCTATTAAGCGAGTACTGCCTTGTTTTGTTTGTTTCAAAATGCATGATTCATCGAACCGTTCGCTTGGAAGTCTACGCAACATTACGCGACCTTTTCTGTTGTCTACCTCAACGTTCATTTCATCACTAAAGAACACACGGCTCCACTGATCTGTTGACCAATTTTTATGTAGTTTGCACCACTCTTTCCTGGCAAATTTTTGTTTTTTATTTAAGCATGGTTTTTT